>NC_045968.1:2252893-2372830 GCF_010909765.2 Amblyraja radiata | reverse complement strand
CACTCGGCATGCTAATTGACTGGGGGGGGGGGGGGGGGGGGGGGGGGGGGCAGGGGTCACTTTGTACATTATTATTTCCACATCCGGTTGTAGGCCTATTACATTTAGGCCCCAATGTAATCAATAAAGAATATTATTGCTAAAGAGGTGTGTGTGGTAAATTATGGGAATTGTGGTCCAGAATGTGGTATTAAAATTTGAACGAGAATTAGTCCTGAGAATGCATTGCTTTCTGTTGACTTTAGAGTTTACAAATTAAATGAAGATAATTTTTAAATGATTTTTTTAAAGATATATATATATATATACAAAGTTGAATAATCATCCCAACAGTTCATATGGAGTTATCAGTGCACATAAGTTTCCTGCTGTCTAAATGTGAAAGAGTTTTAAATTGCTTTATATCTTCATAAAAATGGACATACTGTATGCATTCAAATGTTAAAGTTAGGCAAGGGACATTTCAAATATTATCTGCCCCTTTCTCGTCAACCCCAATAACATTAAATAGTGATTAATCCATTATGTATTTAAGGGGTTTCTGGGGGAAGATCTATATTTAATAGATTTTATAAAATAACCATATAACAATTACAGCACGGAAACAGGCCATCTCGGCCCTTCTAGTCCGTGCCGAACACTTATTCTCACCTAGTCCCATCTACCTGCACTCAGACCATAACCCTCCATTGGACGACAAATGGCACAATGGGCTAAGTGTTCGGCTGGCGACCGGAAGGTTGCCGGTTCGAATCCCGCTTGGAGTGCATACTGTCGTTGTGTCCTTGGGCAAGACACTTCACCCACCTTTGCCTGTGTGTGAATGTGTGTGAGTGATTGGTGGTGGTCGGAGGGGCCGTAGGCGCAGATTGGCAGCCACGCTACCGTCAGTCTGCCCCAGGGCAGCTGTGGCTACAGAAGTAGCTTACCACCACCGAGTGTGACTGAGGAGTGAATGAATAATGCGATGTAAAGCGCCTTGAGTATTAGAAAGGCGCTATATAAATCCCATCCATCATCATCATCATCATCATTCCTTTCCCGTCCATATACCTATCCAATTTATTTTTAAATGATAAAATCGAACCTGCCTCCACCACTTCCACTGGAAGCTCATTCCACACAGCTACCACTCTCTGAGTAAAGAAGTTCCCCCTCATGTTACCCCTAAACTTCTGTCCCTTAGTTCTCAAATCATGTCCTCTTGTTTGAAACTTCCCTACTCTCAATATTATTTAATTCTGCCAATATTGATTGGTTATAAATGCTTTCACTCCAAAAGCATGCTGGCTATTTTCCACGTAACTGCAAAATAAAGTTTATTAAGTGTTAAATTACAGTCAAACCATGTGAAGGAATATTCTGTCTATATTCTGTCTGGTGTCCCTTTTATAAGTTTTCAATTCCTTGGGGATTGAAACAAATCGTAACATGTAATAATGAAGCTATTGGAACTTCAGGTTTACTGGGAGTAATAATATTATAGTTAGATAATCATAAAAGACATTCAATAAGAAAAGTATATTTTTCTTGCTGACAGATCTTGAACATTGCTATAAGAGTATGAAATTGTGGACATTTTAATGTGAAAGTTATTGAATCTGTCTTTCCCCATTTTGTGTCTTACCATTTTAACTCTGTCTTGCATTTTGACTATGTCAAATTTTCAACGTTGCTTTTAAATTTAAACATTACCTAATTTGCTGCAAAATGATCTAATATTGACTGTTACCCCCAATAACATGTAACCAACCAATGTAGGAGAGATGTTCTCAAGTTGGAAAGGCTACAGAGAAGATTTAGGAGGATGTTGCCAGGGCTAGAGGGTACAGGGAGAGGTTGAGCAGGCTGGGACTCTATTCCCTGGAGCGCAGGAGGGTGAGGGTGATCTTAGAGAGGTGTATAAAATCATGAGGGGAATAGGTTGGGTAGACGCACAGAGTCCTTGCCCAGAGTAGGGGAATCGAGAACCGAAGGACTTGGGTTCAAGGTGAAGCTGGAAAGATTTAATAGGAATCTGAGGGGTAACTTTTTCACACAAAGGGTGTATGGAATGAACTGCCAGAGAAGGTTGTTGAGACAGGGACTATAATTAGACCTGTACATGGTTAGGACAAAGCTTAGAGGGATATGGGCCAAATACAGGCAGGTGGGTTTAATGTAGATGGGACATGTTGGTCGGTGTGGGCAAGTTAGGCCGAAAGGCTTGTTTCCACACTTGTCATGTGTCATGTGCCCCTGATAGGACAATGAAATTCTTGCTTTGCTTCAGCACAACAGAACATAGTAGACATTGACTACAAAACAGATCAGTGTGTCCATATACCATTATATACGTAAATACGCACATGAATAAATAAACTGATAAAGTGCAAATAACAGATAATGGGCTATTAATGTTCAGAGTTTTGTCCGAGCCAAGTTTAATAGCCTGATGGCTGTGGGGAAGTAGTTATTCCTGAACCTGGTCGTGAACCGACTCTATGACTAACCTTTTATCGCTTAGTTCAATTGAGCTTGTCTAGCCAAGTGAATGGTTGACGTTTGTAGGCCTTTTGAATGGGTTTGCAGAGTCTGTGTAATCTGAGTAATGGCATCACTAATATTCACAGATTTTCAACGTTAATTGGAAAATATGCAACCCGTTCTGTAAATATCTGTTAAAAATACCTTTCAACCAAATGAGATGCCTTCTGTCTGAGGTGATTTTATCTTTGCATAAATCTGTTAACTTATTAATTTTTGAATTAGACACTTTGCTAATACAAAGTTCATTAAAATGGAAATGCTTAATAATTTTAAGTCAAAGTAATTATTTCCTCAATATAACATCATGTTTTTCTTTTCCCTGTGCAGGGCATGGTGATGGGGTGAATCACAGATTCAAGAGAGGTACTGTATTTTAATTGTTTTTTAAATGTTCTGAAGTAGATTACAGCTTGCAAACATTTACAGCAGCATAATTATTTTGAAATTTTATTTCTCTGGCAGTTTGACTTGTAACAATACTAGGGTCAAATGCAAACATTTTAATTCGCAGCGTCTTATTGTGGCATGTGTGCCCGTCATTAATGTTTGGGTTTAAACATTTGCCCAAGGGTGTAGCCTTGCGTTCCATGGACTGTTTTAGATGATTATTGGGGAGCCCCCCCTTTCTCGAACCTCTGATAGTTGCATTGTTGATTGGCAGTGCAGTCACATGGTTTAGTTTGTGCATTATTGAGCAGGATCTGCTGGGTATATTTTCTTTGCTCATTCTCATTTATTGCATTTACTCTGGATAGTCACAGTTGGCCAGATGTCTCAGCAATGACCAATGAACTCTATAGTAAACCGTCAGAATAACGAACCTCTATCTGGCGGATATTGGATATAATGGACCGAGGCTCCCGTTCCACTGCACCACCCCCACCACATCCACCAATTAAAGTTATAGACTCGTTCAGCATGGAAACAGGCCCTTCAGCCAACTTTCCCACAACAACCAATATGCCCCATCTACACTAGTCCCACCTGCCTGCATTTGGCCCATATTCCCTCTAAACCAGTCCTATCAATGTGCAGTACCTGTCCAACTGTTTCTTAAACATGGTACTACCTGCCTCAACTACCTCCTCCAGCAGCTCATTCCATACACCCACCACCCTCTGTGTGAAAACGTCACTCCTCAGTTTTCTATAAAATCTTTCTCCCCCTCACCTTAAACCTATACCCCCTCGTTCTCGATTCCTTTATGGGGCTGTCCCACTGTACGAGCTAATTCAAGAGTTCTCCCGAGTTTCCCCTGATTCGAACTGGGAGAATTACGGTAACAGCCGCCCTTATGTACTCGGGGGCACTCGTGGACATTTTTCAACATGTTGAAAAATCTTCACGAGTCTTCACGAGCTTATCGCGTTTCCCGAGTACCTGCCGCTAGCCGTTACGAGCTGCTAAGAGACGTCCCGAGCTCCGACGTACCCACTACGTACATTCTACGTGCTTACCACGAGTTTGTTTTTTTTTAAAATTCGGGAGAGCTCTTGGAATGAGCTTGTACAGTGGGACAGCCCCAAAACTCTGGGGAAGAGACTGTCCACGTCACAATTACCCAACGATCTGACACCACGTGATGGTAGCCTCCAGTTGGGGGAGGGGAGAGAGTTACAGGGCCTGTCCCCGGCGCACTGCGTGTAGGACAGGGGGCTCTGTGGCTCCCCGGCCTGTGTATTACTGTTGTTTAACACCCCGCCCTCCCCCAATCACCCCGTTTATTCCCTCCGGCCTTGGGTTGAACGATCCCCCCTCACTCGGTTATAGCGGGTTATACAATCGGCAATAACGGACACTATCCCTCGCACCGTGGTCCGCTATTTTAGGGTTTACCGTATTATTATATTCCTTTATTATATCCATTTGGGTGACCATTTAGTGAAACTGAAAGCCAGGAAATAAATAGGTTATTATCAATCTTCAATATTTGTTTTACCAGGTTTAGTTCCTAGACATTTACACGCAGTGCTGGAGTAACTCAATGGGTCAGGCAGCATATCTGGATCTACATGTCTTTTAAAAAAATATAAACCAGCATGTGCAGTTCCATGTTTCTACTTATTAATTTCTCGAAATGCTGTCTCCAAAGGCATCTAACGCACAATCGCTATGGTAATGATTAGGCTTTTCATGAAATACTTTCTTTTCTTATTTTTACTGAAACTAATCGCATTTATGGAGATTTTAAATGCTTGAACATTATAACAAATCTGTTCATTTATGCTGTATATTTACTGACTATCATAATTGAGGAGCAACTTGCATTTGTTATTCTAGATGGACTTCATATTTGCTTTGAGAGTCCAAATACAGGTATTGCGGGCTGTCAATACAAGTAAGATTATAGTGATGCTGCAGTTTTATTCCACTGGTGTATAATCTGACACAAAGGGCGTTCTACAATTCTTCTGTTCCTTGGACTTTGTGACAATGAGAGCTGTCGATCTGTATGAAGCTAAGTGCAGAGCTGACATGTAATTCCACCAACAGGCAGGTTGACAGGCCAGCAAATGTTTAGTTTAGGTTAAAGATACAGCACAGAAACAGGCCCTTCGGCCCAGCGAGTCCATGCTAACCAGCGACCCCCCCCTCCCGCACGCACACGCACGCACACGCATGCACGCACAATAATCTACAATTATACCAAGCCAATAAACCTACTAACCTGTACATCTTTGGAGTGTGGGAGGAAACCAGAGCACCCGGAGAAAACCCACGCAGGTCACGGGGAGAACGTACAAACTACATATGGACATCGCCCAGAGTCAGGATCGTCCCTGGCGCTATAAGGCAGCAACTCTACCGCTGCGCCACTGTGCTGCCCTGGTGAGGAACTCAAGAATTGCTGGTAATACCTGCTTAAAAAAAGCCTTTATGGTGGAAAGTGGGGCAGTGAGGGAACACTAGGTAGGATGTGAAAATAGATTAAGGCTTTATCGTGGAAGGTTTAGCCAAATTGAATTGCTTTTAAATAAAACCCATTTGTAGATGCTTATTGCCGATAAATTCAGTATCAGGTTAAATTGCAACAAACACAAAGTGCCGGAGGAACTTTGCGGATCAGGCAGCATATCTGGTGAACATGGGTTGGTGGTGTTTTAGGTCGGACCCTTCTTTGAGCTGACTAATAGGGGGGAGAAATCTGGGAAGAGGTTAGGATGGGATGAAACCTGGCAAGTGATAGGTGGATACAGGTGAAGAAGGGTTGATTGGTAGATGGATAAAGGCAAGGGATAGAGAAGCGGACACAGTTTGTGAGTAAAGGGGGAAGAGATGTGAAACGTGTGGATGGTGGAAGGAATTTGAAAATATTTTGAAAATGGAAAATATTTTTTGTGAAATAAAAAATATTTTCTGTCAAAATAGAAGTGAAAAAATAGAATGTGGTGAGACCACATCTGGAGTATTGTGTACAGTTTTGGTCTCCTAATTTGAGGAAGGACATCCTTGTGTTTGAGGCAGTGCAGCGTAGGTTCACGAGATTGATCCCTGGGATGGCGGGACTGTCATATGAGGAAAGATTGAAAAGACTAGGCTTGTATTCACTGGAGTTTAGAAGGATGAGGGGGTTCTTATAGAAACATATAAAATTATTAAAGGACTGGACAAGCTAGATGCAGGAAAAACGTTCCCAATGTTGGGCGAGTCTAGACCCAGGGGCTACAGTCTTAGAATAAAGGGGAGGCCATTTAAGACTGAGGTGAGAAAAAACGTTTTCACCCAGAGAGTTGTGAATTTATGGAATTCCCTGCCACAGAGGGCAGTGGAGGCCAAGTCACTGGATGGATTTAAGAGAGAGTTAGATAGAGCTCTAGGGGCTAGTGGAGTGAAGGGATATGGGGAGAAGGCAGGCACGGGTTATTGATAGGGGACGATCAGCCATGATCACAATGAATGGCGGTGCTGGCTCGAAGGGCCGAATGGCCTTCTCCTGCACCTAGTTTCTATGTTTCTATGTTTCTATGACCCTATTATTTGTTTCCTATTTGCCATTCAGCTCCCTGTCCATAAAGTACATTTTACCTCAATCCCATGTGGTTTGATTTTGCACAGTAATCTCTCGTGGAAGTATTGAAAGCTTTCTTCAAGTCAAAATACACCACATATACTTTCTCTCTCATTCCCTCTGTAAGTTGCATCGTTAGAAACTACCATTGCATTCTCAACAGATAAAGGTTTAACTTTCCGAATTTTGGAAGATGTTTTTTCTTGCAAAATAATCTACTGCGCAAATTAAATAACAATTACACATCTTAGACAATGAAAGACTCGGTGAGATAAGGCGACTGAAGAGAGTACAAAGGAACCTCTTCCGTTTTGACAACTTCCTCAGCAAACTGCTTCAAGAAAGGCTGACATCTGAAAGAAAACACTGTTCAGCTGAGGATGTGTGCGCTGAAAACTGGCACATCATATCAATGGTGCCAGAACAAAGGACCCTGCCTCAAATACATTTAATAACTTCAATTCCTTGTGCACATTGCACTTTAAGATTTTTATCTGAGTTTATAGATCAGATTCTGCATTCAGTTTATTTCCATGAAAGCAGAACATCCATACATAGTGATGTAAAAATTAATTGCAATGGGACGTGGATTTGTCACAAATTAAGCCACCATTGCATCTAACATTTAATCCGTTTTAATATACGAAAGCTTATTCGCATAATGATGCATTTTTGTTGATGCAGTATTGGAAAGACTTGAAGTGGGTCCAGGTGATGTCGTTTTTGAAGGTGGAGGAGGTGGTTCTGGAAAGGTGTTCCTCCGAGTAACATGTCTATCGATTATCAACAGCTATGCTAAATTTACTATTAATCACCACCTACTACCTTGCCACTAGTCCCGCAGCTGCTGTTTCTAGTTCCTTGCTCTCGTAGTTTGTATCTGCCTTCTATTCAGAGAGGATGATGACCTAAAACTGATGCACTTTGCTGCTTTAACTGATATCTCAATGATTTTGCCAGTAAGCCTCTCTCCACTCTTGGAGAATGACACTCAGTTTTCCCCCATCTCCCCCCCCCCCCCCCCCCCCCCCCCCCCCCCAATCCTTCCCACTCGTAACTTTAATTTCATGTTTCATGTATTTTGTGTTTTTTTTTACTGTTGGCAAATCAATTTCCCACCTGGGATAAATAAAGTTCTATAGTATCATATCCTAAAGCCTCTGCCACATCAATGATTACATAATCACTCATGTTACACTTCTCTATAATCCTGTCCAGGGAAGTATTTACAATCCCCATTTTTAATGTGGAGGATAAATTGTATATACTCACCAGCCAAGTTGTTATTACATATTTAACCTGTTCAGTGCCACCCCCGAGTATAATCTGGTCACGGACAATATTGGAAAAAAAACTTGGCAGTGAATAGGTGAAAAATGGGTTCAAAATATAAGGCCTATGCCAATTGAACAAGTCTAGACATTTGAGATCTGACTTGGAACAAATAGAAGAACATAAAAAATGCAGTTTTTATATAGTACAACAAAGTCAAACTATTATTTTTGTATTATCAATCCATCATTGAAACTGAAGATACAAGGAACTGCAGATGCCAGTTTACAAAAAAAAGACACAATGTGCTGGAGTAACTCAGCGGGTCAGGCAGCATCTTCAGAGAACATGGATAGATGAAACTCTAGAACATTAAAAAAAAAATGGTGACTTGCCATCCATAACAGAATGTGCAAAATTAAGAACAGACTGCAAAAAATACCATGTACATCACACATCAGCTAAATATTGGGGGGGAAATTTCAAAGATTCATCATCATCTTGGTGAAGACATTTCTTATCTCTCAATTCCTTCTGCTTAATGATCAACCCCTTTTTCAAAGCATCCCAGTCTGTAGATTCATGATTTCGACATTCAACCTATAAACTCTAGAGAAGCCAGGTGTATGGACATATAGCAAGGAAACAGGTCCTTTCACCCAACATGTCCATGCTGACCAAGATGCTCCATCTAAGCTAATCCCATTTGCCTGCCTTTGGCCCATATACCTCTCAACCTTACCAATCTATGTATCTGTCCAATGCCATTGTGCCTGCATCTACCACTTCCCCTGGCAGCCAGTTCCAAAAAGTCACCAACTCTCTCTTTCCAGTTTTATCTTTTGTCCCTCTTTCCAAGTGGTGCTGGTAGATCCTTGACGGTTTTGCTATCATGTCAGTAGCACCCGTACCCTGTAAGATTGAGCTGCTAGTTCTGTCTTGCTTAGATCGAACTTGGAACTTGTCGATTTCATGTTATCCCACTCTCATCCACTCCCTACACAATTTACAGAGGTCAATTAACCTACAAACCCACATGTCTTTAGGATGCGAGAGGAAACCCACGGGGGTCACAGGAAGAACGTGCAAACTCCACATAGACAGCACCCGAGGTTAAGATCGTTCCCAGGTCTTTTGAGCTGTGAGGCAGCAGCTTTACCAGCTACACCACTGTGCCTCCCATGTCTACGGCACCTGATGTTCCCAGGCTGTCTTCTATTTAAGTACTCATTAGGCCTGAGCCTGCTTAACTTCCAGGATTAGCCATATTCAGGCTAGTGTGGTTCTAATGGTACTATAACAGCATCTAAAAGACACTTGGACAGGCACATGGTTAGGAAAGGTTTAGAGAGATATGGGTGAAATGGAGACAAATGAGACCGGTTTAAATGGGGCATCTTGGTTTGCATAGACAAAATTGTCTGAAGATCCTGTTTCCATGCTGTATGACTCTATGACTATTATTACTGACTGTTCATTTATTGTATTATTAACATAGAAAACATTGACTATAAGTGCAGGAGGAGGCCATTTTGCCCTTCGAGCCTGCACCGCCATTCATTGTGATCATGGCTGATCATCCACAATCAGTAACCCGTGCCTGCCTTCTCCCCATATCCCTTGATTCTGCTGGCCCCTAGAGCTCTATCTAACTCTCTTTTAAATTCATCCAGTGAATTGACCTCTACTGCCTTGTGTGGCAGAGAATTCCACAAATTCACAACTCACTGGGTGAAAAATGGTATATTTGTGATTATTGTATATTTATTTGTGTATAATTGTGTTAAGGAGACTGTTGAGCTGCAGCAAGTAAGAACTTCATTGTTGAATGTTGTCAGATCAGTCTGGTGAAACGCTCACAGCTCTTGACAATGGCTCCTTAGCTCTATGATGCAGTCTAATTCTGCAAAGTGCCTGTTCCATATCCCCTTTATATTTGGTGTGATGAAAACTAGGAAGGTGACATTCTCCATCTTTACATTTACTCCCTCTTTCTAAGCAATGCTTGTTATCTGAATGCTAAAAACCAAACTCAATCCATTGATTGTGTATAGGTGTGTAAAATGTGTGTGTGTGTGTTTGTTTGTTTGTGTGTCTGTTTGTTTGTGTGTTTGTGTGTGTGTTTGTGTGTGTGTGTGTGCGATATATATATGTAGAATGGATAAATTCCGAGAGGAATTCCTCGCCTTCATCTGTTAAATCAATTCCGTGATTGGGATAATTAAAAAATCATCTAATATTATTCGGCTCTTTCTTAGGGTTATAGACAATAGGCAATAGGTGCAGGAGTAGGCCATTTAGCCCTTCAAGCCAGCACCGCCATTCAATGTGATCATGGCTGATCATCCCCAATCAGTTCCTGCCTTCTCCCCATATCCCCTGACTCCGCTAATTTTAAGAGCCCTATCCAGCTCTCTCTGTAGAGTAATGCAGCAATGAGACCCTTCGGCCCAACTAATCCTTGCTGACCCATCTAAACAGGTCTCATCTGCCTGCATTTGGCCTATATCCCTCGAAACCTTTCCGATCCATGTACCTGTCCTAGTGTCTTTCAAATCCTGTTATGGTGCCTGCCTCAACTACCTCCTCTGGCATCTTGTTCTATATACCCACCACCCTCTGTGTATCAGGAAAAATCCTCTGGATATTTTTCCCAACACATAAAGAACTAAATGTCTTAGGTTTGTAACCAGAGGGAATAATTGAGCAGCAGATGCTAATGTAAAAATATGTTATTACACTCCAGAAGTAACAAATGATTTAAAATGTAGATTTGTGTAAATGTAAATCATGAAAATCATAGTAAGATCTTTAAAGAAATGAGATGAAAGGCTAATAAGGATGGTTGTTGATGGAGGAATGTTGGTCAGGACACTGGAAGACCCATGCAGACTCCCTTAGGATGGCAGAGTGGTGACTTACAGCACCAGAGACAAGGGTTTGGTCCTGACTACGGCAGCTGTGTGTATGAAGCTTGTACGTTCTCGCTGAGACTGCGTGGGTTTTCTCCGGATGATCTGGTTTCCTCTCTCTTTCCAAAAATGGGCAGGTTTATAGTTATTTGTCGGAAGGAACTAAAGAGGCTGGTTTACACTGAAGATAAACACACAACACTGGAGTAACTCAGCGGGACAGGCAGCATCTCTGGTGAGAAGGGTCTCGTCCCGAAACATCACCGAAACGTTCCCTCTTTCCAGCTGTACCGCCTGTACCGCTGCATTTCTCTGTGTCCCTTGTGAGTTGGATAGAACTAGTGGATGGGTGGTGGCTGGTTGGCACGGACTTGGTGGGCCAAAGGGCCTGTTTCCACACTTTAACTCTCATCTAAACCAAACTAAAACACTTCATTTCCTGCCAGAATTGTTGGGGCTCAAGTCACAGATCTCTTCGAGAGGCCTGACCATGTCGCTTTCCATCAAAGTTGAACGTGGGTGTCAAGAAGAATAACATACTGAAGCTGTAGTGAGAATGACACAGAATAAAGGAAACCTGCACTAACTCACAACAAGGATAGCTGCCACCAAGAATGTTTTTTTGTCAAAACAGGTCACGTTTTCAAGGAGTCAGTGCCGGGCTCAGTGAGTGATGTCCAAAGTTGTAACATCACTTGTTTTAGGGACAGCCATTAGGAAAAAGGCCTGAACTGGACAAGATGCACATTGAAACATATTTTTCAGTAAAATTTGGTGTTTTGCATAAAACTGCCTCTTGCAAACAGAATGAGTGAAACCTTCACACCTGACAAAAGTACTCTAATTTCCTCCCCTCTTTCTCCCCCTCCCCCCCTCCCTCACCCTCCCCCCCCCCCCCCCCCCTCCCTCACCCCCCCCCCCCCTCCCTCGCCCTCCCCCCACCCATCCTGCGATAATGCTGCTCATCTGAAAAAAGACTTGGTTTAATCTCCACATCTTTAAAAGAAGCAGTCTGATTTATTCATGATTTCAGCCTTCCCAGCACACTAGGGCATTAATAAAAACCCCTATCTGCCTGACAACAGTCTTGTGGAGTGCTCTGCATTGGGACTTAGGCATTGGGAGTTTTCATTTTACAGGAATTAATTTAACAGACTTACCACATCAGTTTCTCACTCCGAAGTGCTCATGTTTCCACCCTGCCTCCCACATCCAACCTTTGTCAATGCAGTCCATACAACTAGATGTGTAAATATGAATCTCTGAGGTAAGCAAGGAAAGACACAGTTTAGTTTAGAGATACAGCGCGGAAGCAGGCCCTTCGGCCCACGCGGACCAGCGATACACTAATGCTATCCTACACACACTAGGGACAATTTACAATTTTACCAAAGCCAATGAACCTTCAAACCTGTACGTCTTTGGAGTGTGGGAGAAAACCGGAGCTCCCAGAGAAAACACACACAATCACGGCGAGAATGTAGACACTCCGTGCCGACAGCGCCCGTAGTCAGGATCGAACCCGGGTCTCCGGTGCTGTGAGGCAGCAACTCTACCACTGTGTCACCGTGCTGCCCTTGACAGGCCATGATCAACCGAGGGTAGGGAATTGAACAGAGCATCACCATTGACCAGAAACGTAGTTTGTTGGACTCCATGTAAGCAAAAATTAAAAGCAGTCAGAGGGTGCGTACTGTATGATGAATGTTTTATTTCCTGACTCCCCAGAGCCTTTCCCAATGCCCAGATAGCATCTCAGGAGAGTGATGGAATATTCCCTTCACGGGACGCATGCTTTGCCTCGTACAAGAGAAAGCAGCTGCTTAAACAGTACCTTTGTCACACAAAAAAGATTGCACTGCAGATGGAGTATGCTATACTAGAGTTACACACCGATATGTTCCTGGCAGTGGTTCCCAGTAGAGGAACGAATATATCTAATTAGCCTTTAGACTTTAGAGATACAGCAGGGAAACTGACCCTTTGGCCCACTGCCTACACACTTTCACTGAAGCCAAGTAACCTACAAACCGAAGATAGACACAAAAAGCTGGAGTAATTCAGCGGGTCAGGCAGCATCTCTGGAGAAAAGGAACAGGTGATGTTTCGGGTCGAGATCCTTCATCAGACCTCATCAACCTACAAACCTGTATGTCATTGGAGTGTGGGAGGAATGCAAAATACCCGGAAACCCACACGGCCACAGGGATAATGTACAAACTCTGTACAGGCAGCCCTTGTAGCCTGGATCGAGCTCTGCGCTGTAAAGCAGCAACTCTACCACTACACCAACCTGCTGCCCTAAATATGTTTGTTCGGGAAGATCATCGCTAATCTTTCATCCTAGCATCATCTTCACACATTATCTCACTCTACTTTAATTCCTTCAGTTACCATAAACGTATTAGTGTTTGCCTTGAATATATTCAGTCACTGAGCATCCGCAGTCTTCTGGGATAGAGAAATCCAAAGAATTCCAACCTTTTTAAATGAAGAACTTTCTCCTCATCTTGGCCTGAAATGAACTATCCTTTTTTGTGACCCAGGTTGTATTTTCCACAGTCTGGAGGAACTGTAGCTAACTGGTAGACACTTGGTAGATTTTGACAAGGTTTAATTGCATCTATATAATATATACATATATATATTTAGGATAGAGAGATATTATGTGTATTTATATATAAATACTAGACTAAGTGGGACCCGTTGGGTCCCATGTTCACACGGGAGGGCTGATCCCCCAACGCAATATTCCACTCCACCAATTCCAGTATTGGTGGCCAGAGGGGGGGGGGGGCTTTCTGGAGCGCTAGTATGGGTACTGTGGCTGAAGGGACTGGTTAGTATGGACATTGTGGGCCAAATGGATTCTTGGGTTGACAGCTCACACTCAAGCTGTTGTGCTGGCAACTCACTAACAGCTGGTGGGCTAGCAGTTGACTCACGGCTATTCCTTGAAATTCCATTTCAAGCAGGGTGCAAGGCCACCAAATTCAAGCGCAGTTTCATACCACTTCAAGCAGGGTGCAAGGCCACCAAATTCAAGTGCAGTTTCATACCACTTCAAGCAGGGTGCAAGGCCACCAAATTCAAGTGCAGTTTCCTGCCATATATATATTATAAACAATGGCCATTCTCTCCTTGGAGATGTGAATCATTTTCTATACCTTTATTGTCATCTCTGGTAACGCATGTTCCATGTAGAGAGCACATCCAAATGCTACTTCTGTGCAATTTACACATAGCCCGTTAAGGAAACTTTGCAAAGAATAACCTAAAGGCCGATAAGACTTTGGTAAACCAACAGATGGGAGTTTTGCCTCATTTGTTCCCTGTATCTAAGAGGGAAAATTTGTTTGTAAAAGGAGAAACAAATACCACTGGTGGATGGTAGACACAAAATGCTGGAGTAACTCAGCGGGACAGGCAGCATCTCTGGAGAAAAGGAATGGGTGACGTTTTGGGTCGAGGCTCTTGTTCAGACCACGAGTGGATGGTTCTGTGGGCAGGGGGGACAGATTGAAGTTAATCGACAAACAAGTGGGAAGTTGTTAAAAGTCTTTGAACCTTATCAAATAGTGAAAGGCTTGGATAGAGTGGATGTGGAGAGGATGTTTCCACTAGTGGGAGAGTCTAGGACTAGAGGTCATAGCCTCAGAATTAAAGGATGTTCCTTGATGAACTAGATAAAGAATTTATTTAGTCAGAGGGTGGTGAATCAGTGAAATTGTAGGCTGTGGAGACCATCACTGGATATTTTTAAGGCAGAGATAGATAGATTATTGATTAGTGCGGGTGTCGGGGGTTATGGGGTGAAGGCAAGAGAATGGGGGTAGGGAGGAGAGATAGATCAGCCATGATTGAATGGCAAAGTAGACTTGATGGGCCGAATGGCCTAATTCTGCCCCTATCATTTATGACCTGACGAGAGGAGAAAGTGGAACATATTTTTGAATATTGAAAAATAATTAGTGGTGGATATACAGTAGCACTTAACAGAAGAAAGGTTACAAGAGAAATATGAGAAAAATGAAACCAGGGAGTGGGATTAATTACAGAGATTGTTTCATGGAATTGGCACAAGTATCGGAGGTTGTAGCCTTCCAGCTCTGCTGAAAAAATCAATATACATCTTGTTACAAGTTGGCTCCCTGAATTGATTCTACCTATTAACAGTATAGCATGCTATTAATATTTTTGGTCCCAAAGCGTATTCTTAGTAAAGATGCGGAGAGTTTCTCTGAGAACTCATGTGATCACCTATGCACATTCAGCAAAAGATCTAACCACGTTGCTTTAAATTGCTCCAGCAATCTGCAAAACTGGTCTGAACTTAAACTTTTAGGGCTGTTTCTGTGTATCTTTAAGCTATCATGTTTTTTTGCCCTGTTCACATTGAGCCACACCTTGCTGTTAAAGCACAATGAGACTAATACGCTAACAATGACCTGTTGCCTTTATCATTGTTACTTTTTTGCATATCTTTCATTCATATGTTCTATCTCTCTCTCTATATATATAATCGTCTTTATCTCTCGTTTCCCTTTCCCCGGACTCCTCAGTCCGGAGAAGGGTCTCGACCCGAAACGTCACCCATTCCTTCTCTCCAGAGATGCTGCCCGTCCCGCTGAGTTACTCCGGCATGTTGTGTGCATGTAATGGCCCTGTCCCACTCTACGAGTTCATTCAAGTGCTCCTCCGAGTTTAAAAAAAATCAAACTCGTGGTAAGCACGTATAATGAACGTGGTGGGTACGTCGGAGCTCGGGGACGTCTCTTAGCGGCTCGTAACGCTAACGGCAGGTACTCGGGAAGACTCACTAATGGCAGGTAAGCACGGGAAGACTCGTGAAGATTTTTTAACATGTTGAAAAATGTCCACGAGAGCCCCGAGTACTTACGAATGGCCATTTCCGCAAATCTCCGAGTTCGTATCAGGGCAAACTCGGGGAGAGCTCTTGGAATGAACATGTACAGTGGGACAGGGCTTTAAGACTAATACGTATCACCGTTGCAGCAGCTTCAAGTGAAATGAAGACGCAATGAACTGCAGATGATGGATTACAAAAAAAAGACAGAAAGTGCTGGAGTAATTCAGTAGGTCAGGCAGCATCTCTGAAGAACATGACTTAACCATATTCTCAAGAGGTGCTGCCCAGACCGACTGATTTACTCCAAGAGAAGAGAGTCATAAGTATTTTATTTCCATATGTCCCAGACAGAACAATGACTTTCTTACTTGCAGCAGCATAGCAGAATATATAAACATAGTACATAAACAGAATACATAAACATAGGTTCACCAGACTGATTCCTGGGATGTCAGGACTTTCATATGAAGAAAGACTGGATAGTCTCGGCTTGTACTCGCTAGAATTTAGAACATTGGGGGGGGATCTTATAGAAACTTACAAAATTCTTAAGGGGTTGTTCAGGCTAGATGCAGGAAGATTGTTCCCGATGTTGGGGAAGTCCGGAACAAGGGGTCACAGTTTAAGGATAAGGGGGAAATCCATTAGGACCGAGATGAGGAAAACATTTTTCACACAATGGTGAATCTCTGGAATTTTCTGCCACAGAAAGTAGTTGAGGCCAGTTCATTGGCTATATTTAAGAGGGAGTTAGATGTTGCCCTTGTGGCTAAAGGGATCAGGGGGTATGGAGAGAAGGCAGGTACAGGATACCGAGTTGGATGATCAGCCATGATCATATTGAATGGTGGTGCAGGCTCGAAGGGCTGAATGGCCTACTCCTGCACCTATTTTCCATGTTTCTAGTACCCTGTGATTTTGTGCCTTGTTTAGCTTCAAGTGAAAGTCTGATTCACAGTTTGGCAAGGCTTGCAACAGTCTGTTGTGTAATGTTTGACCCCATCCCCAATGAAAAATGAATCTCCCTATTTCCCTCACCATTTAACACAAATATATGGTAGTATTGCATTTACAAACAAGAAACCGCAGGTGTGGTTTAATACACACAAGGACATAAAGCACTGGAGTAACTCAGCAGGTCAGGTAGCATCTCTGGAGAACATGGATAGGTGACATATTGTGTCCAGACCCTTCTTCAGACTGATTGTAGGGGGGTGGATTGTAGCGTTGCACTTGCATTTATAGAACCAACCAAAGCTCAAGCCTAGTATCTGCCAATCACATCGTCCTTTTCATGATATAATGGGAAGTATTAATTCCTGCCAGTAAACATTTCTGCCGCTGAGAAGATGATTGCAAGTATTTGCGTCTTATTGAGTATAGAAGTTGGGAGTTGCAGTTATATAAGACGTTGGTGAGGCCGCATTTGGAGTATGGTGTTTAATTCTGGGCACCGTGTTATTGGAAAGATCTTGCCAAGCTGGAAAGGGTACAAAGAAGATTGATGGGGATGTTGCCAGGACTTGTGGGTTTGAGCTATAGGGAGAGATTAAGTAGGCTGGGACTATTACTTGGAGTGCAGGAGGATGGGGTGATCTTATAGAGGAGCATGAAATCATGAGAGAAATAGATTGAGTAGATGCACCGATAGAGGACCAGAGGACATAGGTTTAAGGTGAAGGGGGAAAGATTTAGACAATAAACAATAGACAATAGATGCAGGAATAGGCCATTTGGCCCTTTGAGCCAGCACCGCCATTCAATGTGATCATGGCTGATCATCCCCAATCAGTACACCGTTCCTGCCTTCTCCCCATATCCCCTGACTACGCTATTTTTAAGAGCCCTATCTAGCTCTCTCTTGAAAGCATCCAGAGAACCTGCCTCCACCGCCCTTTGAGGCAGAGAATTCCACAGACTATTTAATAGGAATCTGGGGGATAATTTTGGTGGTGAGTGTTTGGAACTAACCAGGGGAACTAATTAAGGCAGGGACTATCGCAACGTTTAAGAAACAGATACACAGGTTCATGGATAGGACAGGTTTGGAGGAATACGAGCCAAACTCGGGCAGATGGGACTAGTGTAGCTGGGACATGTTGGTCGATGTGGGCAAGGTGGGCCGAAGAGCCTGTTTCCATGCTGGACGACTCTATTTCTATATTTAATATATTTGGATATTTTAAAAATATATTAAATCCTTTTAACTTTTAACCTTTCAATTCAGTCTTGTTTCGTTCTTGATTGGCAATTATTTCATGCTCATCAACTTTCCCATTTCCAGTCTCGGCCCTGTTAATTCTGCAATCATCCTCTCTGATCAAGTGAAGCATGATTACTTCTCCTGCCAACTGGTCCCTGATGCTTGGTTTTCCTCGATGACTCTATCAGTGTCCGCTTTCGGCAGACTCAAATTAAAATATTATGCCTAATAGAGAGAGCAAGCTGAACTAATGTTAAATATCATTATTGCAATGTGACGCAGCGGTAGAGTTGTGGGCCTGCAGCGCCGGAGACCCGGGTTCGATCCCGACTACGGGTGCTGTCTGTACGGAGTTTGTACATTCCCTCCATGACCGCGTGGGTTTTCTCCGAGATCTTCGGTTTCCTCCCACACTCCAAAGACGTACAGATATGTGGGTAAATTGATTTGGTACATGTGTAAATTGTCCCGAGTGTGTAGGATAGTGTTAGTGTGCGGGGATCACTGGTCCGTGTGGCCTCGGTGTGCCGAAGGGCTTGTTTCCACGCTGTATTTCTAAACTAAACTTAACCAGTGGCTACCCTCTATGGCAAATTAAGGTCCAATAGATCTACTTGTGGGGTCACAGGTAGATGGGGTGGCCAATAAGCCTCTCGGCCCTTTGGCCTTCATCAATCAGAGTATTGAGTCTGAAGAAGGGTATCAACCTGAAATGTCACCTATTCCCTTTCACCAGTGATGCTGTTTGACCCACTGAATTACTCCAGCTTTTTGTGCCTTTCTTTGGTTTAAACCAGCATCTGCAGTTCCTTCCTACATATTGAGTACAGTATTGAGTATTGAAGAAGGGTCTTGACCCAAAACGTCACCTATTCCTTTTCTCCAGAGATGCTGTTATTCCAGGTTTTTGTATCTATTGAGTAGAGAGGTTGGGAGATCTTGTTACAGTTCGACAGGACATTGGTAAGGCCATGTTTAGAGTATTGTGTTCAGTTTTGTTCACCCTGTCATTGGACAGATTTGTTAAGATGGAAATGGTGCAGAAAAGACTAACAAGGATGTTGCCAGAACTCGAGGGGCTGGGTAATAGGGAGAGGTTTGGACTGTGTTCCTTGGAGCGCACGAGGATGTGGGGTGATCTTATAAAACCCCTGTCTGTCCCACAGTACGAGTTCATTCTAAGAGCTCTCCCGTGTTTGGCCTGATTCGAACTAGGAGATTTACGGTAATGGCCACTCGTCGGTACTCCGGGCTCTCGTGGACATTTTTCATCATGTTGAAAAATCTTCACGAGTCTTCCCATGCTTACCCGCCGTTAGCAAGTCTTCCCGAGTACCTGCCGTTAGCGCTAAGAGATGTCCCCGAGCTCCGATGTACCCGCTACGTTCATTCTCCGTGCTTACCACGAGTTTGATTTTTTTTAAACTCGGGAGAGCTCTTGGAATGAACTCGCACCGTGGGACTGGGCTTTTAAGGTGTACAATATCATCAGTGGAATAGATAGAGTAAATGCACAGTCCTTGACCCAGAGTAGGGAATCTAGAACCAGAGAATATAGGTTTAAGGTGTGGTGGAAAGATTTAATAGGACCCTGAGGGTAATGTTTTTACACAAAGAGTGGTGGGTGTATGGAACAAGCTGCTGGAGGAGGTAGCTGAGGCAGGTACTATAGTAACATATAAGAACCATTTGGACAGTTACATGGACAGGCTAGGTTTAGAAGGACAAGGGCCAAATGTGGGCAGGAGGGACTAGTGTAGATGGACCATGTTGGTCGGCGTGGATGGGCTGAAGAGCTGGATGATGCTATGACTCTACTTCTGTCAATTGGTCCCTGATGCTTGATTTACCTCGAAGACTGTATCAGTGTCTACTTTCGGCACACTCAAAATAACTTTTTAAGCCTAAATGTGTAAGGGCAATTTGTGGATGGCGAATGTCACTGGCTACCCATTTTGGCAAATTAAGGTCCAATATATCCTTGAACTAAAATTGAGATAATGATAGCAAAGCCGTCAGTGGGAGATATTTGCAAAGTGTTTAATATCTTCTTCCTGGCAATTATTTTTTTTATTATCTAGACTCTTTTACTGAGGAATCAGCTTTGTGTGGATTATATTATTCCCACTTTTCCAACGTTGAGTCACGTTTTGACTAAAAATAAAATGTGATCCAGTCTTCAGCGTAAGAAGTTATTTTGCCAGAATATACACCAATTGCCAAGATCTAAGTCTGTAACAGTGCATTAAAATGTGTTGTTGAATAACATCAATTGGCAGAGGTTACTCATGAAATACAATGCATTCAGAAAGTATGCAGACCCCTTCACTTTTTTCACATTTTGTTACGTTACAGCCTTATTCTAAAATGGATTAAATTCTTATTTTTATCATCAATCTATACACAATACCCCGTAATAAAAAAGTGAAAACAGGTGTTTCGAAATTTTTGCAAAGTAATCTAAAAGAAATAACTGAAATGTCACATTTACATAATTTATTCTTTACTCAGTACGTTGTTGAGGCACCTTTGGCAGCGATTACAGCCTCAAGTCTTCTTGGGTATGACGCTACAAGCTTGGCACACCTGTAGCTGGGTAATTCCTCCCATTCTTCTCTGCAGATCCTCTCAAGCTCTGTCAGGTGGGGAGCGTCAATGCACAGGTATTTTCAGGTCCCTCCAGAGATGTTTGATCGGGGTCAAGTCCGGGCTCTGGCTAGGCCACTCAACGACATTCACAGACTTGTCACGAAGCCACTCCTGCGTTGTCTTGGCTGTGTGCTTAGGGTCATTGTCCTGTTGGAAGGTGAACCTCCGCCCCAGTCTGAGGACCAGAATGCTCTGAAGCAGGTTTTCATCAAGGATCTCTCTGTACTTTGCTCCGTTCAACTTTCTCTCGATTCTGACTAGTCTCCCAGTTCCTGCCACTGAAAAACATCCCCCACAGCATGATGCTGCCACCACCATGCTTCACTGTAGATATGGTATTGGCCAGGTGATGAACGGCGCCTGGTTTCCTCCAGACGTGACGCTTGGCATTCAGGCCAAAGAGTTCAATCTTGGTTTCATCAGAACAGAGAATCTTGTTTAGGTGCCTTTTGCGGTGTCATGTGCCTTTTACTGAGGAGTGGCTTCCATCTGGCCATTCTAGCATAAAGGCCTGATTGGTGGAGTCCTGCAGATATAGTTGACCTTCTGGAAGTTTCTCCCATCTCTACAGAGGAAGTCTGGAGCTCTGTCAGAGAGACCATAGGGTTCTTGGTCACCTCCCTGACAAAGGCCATTCTCCCCCGATTGCTCAGTTTGGCCGGGCGGCCAGCTCTATGAAGAGTCCTGGTGGTTCCAAAGTTCTTCCATTTAAGAATGACGGAGGGCACTTCGGGACCTGCAATGCTGCAGAAATTGTTTTATACCCTTCTCCATATCTGTGTCTCGACACAATCCTGTCTCAGAGGTCCACGGACAATTCCTTCGTCTTGGTTTTGGTTGGTTTTTGCTCTGACATGCACTGTCAACTACTGACCTTATATAGACAGGAGTGTGCCTTTCCAAATCATGTACAATCAATTTAAATTTACCACTGGTAGACTCCAATCAAGTTGTAGAAACACCTCCTCAAGGATAATCAATGGAAACAGTATGCACCAAAGCTCAATTTTGAGTGTCATAGCAAAGGGGCTGAATACTAATGTAAATGTGATATTTCAGTTAATTCTTTTTAATTACTTGGCAAAATTTTCTAAACACCTGTTTTCACTTTTATATTGTGAGGTAATGTGTGTAGATTGGTGATTAAAAAAAAAAAATTTAATCCGTTTTATAATAAGTCTGTAGCGTAACAAAATGTGGAAAAAGTGAAGGGATCTGAAAATGTTCTGAATACACTGTAGGAGAGTCTTGGATGATAGTGGAGACTCTCAAAGCAAGAAGAAAGGGAACTTAAAATTACAAAAACTGGAATTAATTGGAAGAATGATTTCACTTGATTATTCCATATTGTGAACTTTGATCTTGCTGAAGGTATGCAATCTGTTTTTAATGCTTACATCCACTAATAAATAGTTAGCAGTTTCTTTTCATAAAACATAGCACTGTTCAGCACAGGAACAGGCCCTCTGGCCCACAATGTCCATACTGAACACAATGCCAAGTTAAACCAACCTGCCTCTGACTACACGTTACCCATGACCCCCCATTCCCGACATATCCACATGCCTCTCTAAATGCCTTAACTTGCACTTCAAGAATTCAAGAATGCTTTTGTCACATACAGCATGGAAATAGGCCCTTCGGCCCAAAGTGCCCACACCGACCAACATGTCCCATCTACACTAGTCACACATGCCTGCATTTGGCCCATATCCCTCTAAGGATATCATATCCATGTACTTATCTAAATGTTTCTTAAACATTGTGATAGTAGCTGCCACAACTACCTCCTCCAGCAGCCCATCCCATACACCCACCACCCTTTGTGTAATAAAAAGATACTTCTCAAGCTCCTATTCAATCTTTTCCCCTTTAATTTAAACCTATGTCCTCTGGTTCTTGATTCCTTTCCTCTGGGCAAGAGACTCTGTGCGTTTACCCAATCTATGCCTCTCGTGATTTTGTACACCTCTGTAAGATCACCCTTGATCCTCCCTCTCTCCAAGGTACAGAGACCTAGCCTGCTCAACCTCTCCCTATAGCAGGTCTCTGAGTCCTGGCAACATCCTCGTAAATCTTCTCTGCACCCTATCCAGCTTGACTATGTACTGGAATGATGGAATTCTTTGCTGCATCCATGCAGGCACTTTGGATGCAACAACAATAATAAATAAATTCTACAAAGTATAACCCATGATAGTGTAAAAATTAAAGTACGTAGAGCTACCATAGCAGTGCATAGCCTGATGATAGCAGTGAGAAGAGAGTATGGCCAAGTCTGTGTGGGACTTAGCTGATCTTATCTGCCTTCTTGAGGCAGCATTTTCTGTGGATCCCATAAATAGTTGTGAGGTCAGTATTGGTGCAAGCTGGGCAACATGCACCACTTTCCGCAGCCTCCTTTGTTCTCCCTTCAAATTACTGAGCCAGGGTGTGATGAGCCAGTCAATATCCTCCCCACCATACTTCAGATTTTAGACTTTAGAGATACACTGAGTCTGTGCCGACCAGCGATTACCCCCAAAAACTATCCTACACACTGGGGACAATTTTCCCCGACAAATCTGTGCGTCTTTGGAATGTGGGAGGAAAAGTGAGTATCTGAAGAAAACCCACTGGGTCACAGGGAGAACGTACAACCTCCACACAGATAGCAGCCATAGTCAGCATTGAACCCAGGTCACTGTCACTGTCAAGGGCCTGTCCCAATTACGTGTCCTTGGCACGCAAATCACTCGACTTTATGGTCACGTTGAGGCGCACGGGCATCATATGGCCGCGCGGGGCCGGTCCCACTTAGAAGCGCGAAGGGGTATGTAGTTGTACGCGACATCACACGGGGCTCCGAAATTTTTGTAGTGAATGAAATCTTTGCGCGCCAAAGGCCTGTCGTGGAACTGACGGCCAAAGTGGGACAGGCCCAAGACCCTGGCGCGATGCAACGTCTCAACTTCAACAGCAGCAGAAGCAGGAAAACGATCGCCGAGCTCGGCCTGGGGCTCACGGCCGTTGTGGTCCGGATCCGCCCCCACTTCTACTCCCAGAGCGGGGCCAAGAAAATTGAAGATGAACACAAAATGCAGGAGTAACTCAGCGGGACCGGCAGCATCTCTGGAGAGAAGCAATGGGTGACGTTTTGGGTCAAGACCCTTCTTTTCAGACTGAAGAAGAGTCTCAACACGAAACATCACCCATTGCTTCTCTCCAGAGAGGCTGCCGGTCCCGCTGAGTTACTCCAGCTTTGTGTCCATCTTCAAATGGCACTCAAATGGCGCTCCAGACGGCTGTGCGTTTGCATGTAATCGTGCCCGACCTTCGCGGGACCGTCGCGCCTCAACGCGACCACGAGGTTGCGTAATTTGTGTGCCAAGGACACGTAAGTGGGACAGGCCCTTAAGGCAACAACTCTACCGCTGCGCCACTGTGCCGCCACGTACACTTGTAGAAAATTGATCGTGTATTTGGCAACATCCCAAATCTCCTCGAACTACCGGGGAAGTAGAGGCTGGGGTCCAGATACCAAAGTCTCTGCGATTTCCATCATCTTTGGTTTCACTGACATGAAATATCCTGCCCATTATAGTGATGGTTGATGAACACACTGTAGCCATTATTACCTCTGGCATCTCCAATTGGCAGGCAAGTCTTTGAACACCGTCCAATAAGTTTCTATCTTGGCCTGGCAGCACTGATCTCAGGCGATAGATTCTTGATGCTTTAAAGCCCACGGATGTGTAATACGACCATAAAAACGTTTTTAAACAGGATAAGGTTTCTTTATCTGTGTTTTGAGAGCAAATAAAATGTAGCTACAGAACAAGGAACAGTACCAGTCTAAATGGAGCAATTGGAATATCGGTCCCTTCATTACCGATCAGCATTAGTCACAATATATCACAACATACATTTCCAAACAAACACTGCAGATCATTTAGCATCTTTAATACTGTTAATAACTATGTAAATATGTATTTAAATAAATCTAAATGAGTAATGACCTGGGAAGTAATTAATGGCGGGGATTTCGTAAAATACTTTTAATTGAGGGCAGGGTATAAATGATGAATACATTGCCTAAGATAATTGAAATGAATGTTGAGTATAATTTAGATGTGGATTAGCATATTGAAGCATAATATTGTAATGTTCTTAGGATGGCAGAATATTTATTTACACAAAGGGACAATGTGAATCTTCAATTGTATCAATATCCATGCATCATTCGGTTTAGCATGGATTTATGCATTCGGAGAGCTAATGACGCATACATTTGACTCATTCATGCTAGAAAAGTTTTGAATTTCACATGGTATTGAACTTTCCAACTTTTCTTCTGAGTTCAAAAATGAAAGACTTTCCATCTTGAAAGAAAATAATGTTATTCCCTCCTCGGAATCTGCCTGTAAAGTTGCTTATTCACACTTGTCACCAAGCGTACAACATGCCCTGACCCCGACCCCGACCCCGACCCCGACCCCTCACGTGAAGTTTGCAAAGGTGATCATCAACGCTATTGGCTTACTAAAGAAGCAGAGACATTTAGCAGCAGTTGCAGTGCCTTAAAACGTCACGTAGATTGAACCCTTGGACTGAAGCAGTGATGATATCAAAACCAAGAGTCCAATTTCAGATCGTGGGATGATAACTCATTTGGGTGCGTCCCTATCACTTAAAATGACGTTCCCCATTTAAGGCCTACCCCAGCACTAGAAAGATTCAAGATTCTAGAGAGTTTATTGTCATGTGTCCCTGATAGGACAATGACATTCTTGCTTTGCTTCAGCACAACAGAACATAGTAGGCATTGACTACAAAACAGATCAGTGTGTCCATATACCATTATATAAATATATACACACATGAATAAATAAACTAAACTGATAAAGTGCAAATAACAGATAATGGGCTATTAATGTTGAGAGTTTTGTCCGAGCCAGGTTTAATAGCCTGATGGCTGTGGGGAAGTAGCTATTCCTGAACCTGGTCGTTGCAGTCTTCAGGCTCCTGTACCTTCTACCTGAAGGTAGCAGGGAGATGTGTGTGTGGCCAGGATGGTGTGTGGGTCCTTGATGATGCTGCCAGCCTTTTTGAGGCAGTGACTGCGATAGATCCCCTCGATGGAAGGGAGGTCAGAGCCGATGATGGGCTGGGCAGTGTTTACTACTTTTTGTAGTCTTTTCCTCTCCAGGGCGCTCAAGTTGCCGAACCAAGACACGATGCAACCGGTCAGCATGCTCTCGACTGTGCACCTGTAGAAGTTAGAGAGAGAAGCAGCAGATTAAAAATAATGAAGAAACAAAGAACTGCGGATAGACACAAAGTGCTGGCATTACTCAGCGGGTCAGGCAGCATCTCTGGAGAAAAAGGACGGGTGACGTTTCAGGTCGAGACCCTTCTTCAGACGGATTGTACCATGTGGGCGGGGGGGGGGGGGGGGGGGGGGGGGAACTGGTAGGAAGAAAAGACCAGGACAAATCAGGGCCAGCAACAGATGACCTCAGGCAGGGAGTTTCCCTGATGGGCCGATTGTTGGCTAGGGACGGTGTGATCCCAAGAGGGGTACATCATTGCGAACTATGGAACTGGCTACCCGAAACGTGACGCATCCTTTTTCTCCAGCGATGCTGCCTGACCCGCGGAGTTATCCCAGCTCCTTGTGTCTGTTTTTAGATTAAAAATTATGTCTGACCAGTCTCTGTGTACATGAAACCTGGTGTGGGAAGGAAAGCTTGCGCTAAGTTAGATTTTCCGTGCAGAGGAGGATATCGACTTGCAAAGAATGTTTTCCAGTAATGGTAAAGTCCAGAACCAGAGGGCACAGCCTCAGAATAAAAGGACATGCAGTTAGAATGGAGGTGAGGAGGAATTTCTTTAGCCTGAGGGTGGTTAATCTGCAGAATTCATTGCCACAGACAGCTGTGGAGGCCAAGTCATTGGATGTTTTTAAAGCAGAGATTGATAGGTTCTTGTTTAGTAAATGCATCAAAGGTTAAAAGGGGAACACAGGAGAATAGAGTTGAGAGGGAAAAATAGACCAGCCATGGTTGAATGGCAGAGCAGACTTGATGCACATTCTTGCTATTGAGGGAGTGCAGCGTAGGTTTACAAGGTTAATTCCTGGGATGGCGGGACTGTCATATGCTGAGAGAATGGAGCGGCTGGGCTTGTATACTCTGGAATTTAGAAGTGTGAGAGGGAATCTTATTGAAACATATAAGATTATTAAGGGTTTGGACACACTAGAGGCAGGAAACATGTTCCCGATGTTGGGGGAGTCCAGAACCAGGGGCCACAGGTTAAGAATAAGGGGTAAGCCATTTAGAAAGGAGACGAGGAAACACTTTTTCACGCAGAGAGTTGTGAGTCTGTGGAATTCTCTGCCTCAGAGGGCGGTGGAGGACAGTTCTCTGGATACTTTCAAGAGAGAGCTTGATAGGGCTCTTAAAGAGAGCGGAATCAGGGGATATGGGGAGAAGGCAGGAATGGGGTACTGATTGGGGATGATCAGCCATGATCACATTGAATGGTGGTGCTGGCGCGAAGGGCTGAATGGCCTACTCCTGCACCTATTGTCTATTGACCAAATGGGCTAACTCTGCTCCTATGCTTTATGGCCTTTTATTCACTTTGGAGAAATATTTCAGGAGACCCAACGTAATCATCAGTGTCAGACACGGCGAGATAACTGAAAGCTTGGATATAATTCACAATCCAAACTTAAAGTTGGTGAAAATGCATGTGCCCAAATCTTGACATATCCCTTGGATAACTTTTGAAATTTGGACTTAGAAGATGAGAGTGAGAAAGGGATTTCCAAACCAAATTCCTCGCTATTGTTAATGAATGTCAACATGACCAACACCGTCGGTACATGACTTCAACTTTAGAATGATGTGAAGAAGGGTCTCGACCCCAAACTTTGCTTATTCGTTCCGCAGATACTGCCTGGTCCGCTGAATTACTCCAGCACGTTGTGTTCTACACAAGATTCCAGCATCTGCAGTTCCTTGTGTCACCATTACACTTCTGACTCTCAGGAACATTTCGCATTTCTTTCATAGTGTCTCAGGCAGAATTTGACAAATCTGACCAACTAATAGACTACGTGGGACCCGTTGGTTCCCAGTCACACGGGAGGCCTGGTACCACAACGCAACCCATTCCCCAACGCAATATTCCACCACTCACCCGTTCCCCCAACGCAACCCATTCCCCACCGCAATATTCCACCACTCACCCATAGCCCCTAACTGTGCAGGATAGGCTCATTTCCCCTCATCCCCGAACACTCCCTCCCCCTCCTCTTCATGTGTGGGAGGGGAAGGAGGAAGTGGGGTGCGTGGCGGGGGGGGGGGGTGTAGGAGGGGGGAGAAGGTGGTGTGGGGGGAGGGGTGGTGTGGGGGAGGGGTGGTGTAGCTGGGGGATGTGGGGTGCGGTGGTGTGTATGTGGGCGGGAGTGGTGTGGGAGGGGGAGGAGGGATGTGGGGGGGGGGGGTGTGGGAGGGGGTGTGTGTGTGGGAGGGAGGTGTTAGCGAGTGTGTGTGGGCAGGGTGTGTGTGGGGGTGTTGTGGGGGGGAGGGAGGTGTTAGTGAGTGTGTGTGGGGGTGTTGGGGGGGAGGGGTGTGCGGGTGGAGCGGTTGTGGAGGAAGGGTGTGTGAGTGGGGGTAGGGGTTTGTGGGGGGGAGATATGTGTGGAGGCAGGAGGGGTTTGTTGTGGTGGCGGGGGGGGGGGTGGGTTGTGGGGGCGGGTGGTTGATGTGTTGAGGGGGAGGAACCAGCGAGGGGGCCAAGGAGAGGAGTGGCTGAATTGGGCGGTGCCGATGGGAGACTGACAGCGGGGCGCTGGTCGTTCTCCTCCAACGGGAGCAGTCTCCGCTATTCCATTTGGCACTCTCCGACTCCGGCTGGCTGTCGTCGGTCCCATGACACTTGGGGCGGGCTGGCTGGGCAGGGCTGCTGGTGGGGGCGCTGGCTGCTTGGGGCGGGGCTGCTGCTGGGGCGGGTCTGCTGCTTGGGGGGCTGCTGCTTGGGCTGGGCTGCTGCTGGGGGGGGCTGCTGCTGGGGCGGGGCTGCTGCTGGGGGCGGGGCTGCTGCTGGGAGGTGCGGTGGCTGTGCTCTGGGCGGGGCTGCTCTTTGGGCTGTGCGGGGCTGCTTCGGTACCCCTGTGAAATTCCGGTGGAACCCTCGCGGCCATCCTCAGCTCCAGTAAAGACGCAATGGCGCAGGAAGGGGTGGACCGTCCGGGGGAGTGACAGGGGAAGATACTAATCTGTGTGGCACTGACTGGCAGGAGAGGGGATCGATCTGGGCAGTTGCAGTTTTTAAGATTTTTAAACCTGGCTAACTTTTACGAAATTCAACCAATCGGAACAAAACTTTGTGGACTCGCAGCACAGGAGAACGGTGAGTGAACTGGCGCAAAATCGTAGCGCTATCGTGAACCGTTTTTGTGCAAATAGAAAGACCGCCAAATGGGAAGATAACAAGATCAGTGTTTAGTTATGTATAGATAGATAGATAGATAGATTGTGTGTTTAAATTTCCTTTCAGATGTTTAGGTCTGCCTCTCACACACTAATTCCTCTTCACACCACATCTTATAGTCATAGAGTCATACAGCATGGAAACAGGCCCTTCAGCCCACATCCACCAACATGTCCCACTTGCCTGCATTTGGTTCATATCCCTCTAAACACTTACCTATCCATTTTAATAACCAGTTGTTTCTTAAACGTTGCTATTTTCCCCGTCTCAACTATCTCCTCTGGCAAGCTCGTTCAATACACGCACTTCAATATGTGTGAAAAAGTTACCCCTCAAATTCCTATAAAATCTTTCCCTTTCCACCTCGAGAACCCTCTAGTTTTCGATTCCCCCACTATGGGCAAAGACTCTGTGTGTCTACCCAATCTATTCCTCTCATTATTTAATACATTTTCATTCTTTTACTTTGTAGTCGTGAAGTTTTACAGCACAGAAACCGGCCCTTCAACCAACCTGCTTATGCCGACCGTTTGGCATTTCGGGCTACTCCCATTTGCTGGCATTCACCCTATAACCCTGTCAACCCTTCCTAACCATGCGTTGGTTCTTCCCACTGCTTTTTCCCTGTTTAACATTGCATGCACTTCTCTCATATTGTGGCAGAACCATTTTGCTGTGTATCTGATCACATCCATAAACCCACAAGCCATGCTCAAACCAGTTGCTATACAAGAGGAGAGGAGCAAAACAGTGGAGGGATTCTTGTAACAATGGCCTGTGAGCAAGTCAATTAGTACAGCGGTCCAGACAGGGCCATGAACATTGAATGAGGGAGGCATGTGGTCACATTCCAGTGCAGGTCATCCACATATTTCTTGTTGCCCTTTGTTCACCTCAGTAAAATGCATCACTATTTCTAACCATGCACATGAGACAGACATTTATAATGGATGATCCCTGCTTCCCATCCAGCTTGTTTTTTATACCTTGATCTTTTTTTGAACCAGCAAGAATGTCTATTCCTGGAAGCCTATAGACAAACTATTTCCTTCTGTGGCTGCAGTGAGCCACTGAAACATTGCATGGACACAGATTCAGATCTTGGCGTTTGCTCTGCACATGAGATGCTGCCTCCTAGGGCAAAGAATGAATTAAACGAGTATCCCTGCAGTGTGTGTAGTGTTGGTATGATGGCCTCTCATTGTGTGCTGGGGAAGACAACGAGACCTGGGTGTTCTTGTACACCAGTCACTGAAAGTAAACATGCAGGTACAGCAGGCAGTGAAGAAAGCTAATGGCATGTTGGCCTTCATAACAAGAGGCAGGCAGTAAAGAAAGCTAATGGCATGTTGGCCTTCATAACAAGAGGATTTCATTATAGGACTAAATAGGTCCTTCTGCAGTTGTACAGGGCCCTGTTGAGACCACATCTGAAGTCTTGTGTGCAGTTTTGGTCTCCTAATTTGAGGAAGGACATCCTTGCTATTGAGGCAGTGCAGCGTAGGTTCACAAGGTTAATCCCCGGGATGGCGGGACTGTCATATGAGGAAAGATTGGAAAGACTGGGCTTGTATTCACTGGAATTTGGAAGGATGAGATGGGATCTTATAGAAACATATAAAATTATAAAAGGACTGGACAAACTAGATGCAGGAAAAATGTTCCCAATGTTGGGGGTCACAGTCTAAGAATAAAGGGGAGGGCATTTCAAACTGAAATGAGAAATAACTTTTTCACCCAGAGAGTTGTGAATTTGTGGAATTCTCTGCCACAGAAGGCAGTGGAGACCAATTCACTGGATGAATTTAAAAGAGAGTTAGAGCTCTAGGGGCTAGCGGAATCAAGGGATATAGGGAGATGGCAGGCACGGGTTACTGATTGTGGATGATCACAATGAATGGCGGTGCTGACTCGAAGGGCCAAATGGCCTCCTCCTGCACCTATTTTTCTATGTTTTGTATGTTTCTATATACGTGTACTTGTATTTATCCATATAGATGTACTTATGCATATACATGTACACGCACATCCACATACAATTGCTCACATACATGAACGTATACTGAAACTTATACATGTGTTTATGCATATACATACACACACAGATACACTTATGCCTGTACATACACACACAGATACACTTATGCATGTACATACACACAAAAGGACACACAGATCATTTTGCAGAGAAAGCTCCTGGCATTACACAACGATCGCATCACATTAGTTTAAGAAAGAACTGCAGATGCTGGAAAAAGCGAAGGTAGATGAAAATGCTGTAAAACTCAGCGGGTGAGGCAGCATCTATGGAGAGAAGGAATAGGCGATGTTCTTCACTTATTAGAGTGTATGCATGTTGAAATCCTCCCAGTTCAAACACAAATGGAGAAGCAGCTTCCTCTTCCATTTGAAAGAGACAATATCTACTGGAACTGGAGCGGACTGGAGTTCCTGAAATGGGCCAACCTTGACTGTCAAGCTTGCGTGTTTGTTAACGTGTAGATGGGTTACTACTGAATACGGAGTTAGTTATTGCCCTATATCATAAGTGTGTATAGGCAGTTTAGATATTACTTTGACATTGGGCTTGGATTTCTTGGTTGAGCACCTATCCTGGTATAACCTTGTGTTTTAACAGTAATTTATTGTGGAAATGCACGACAGTTTAATATCATTGCAAAGTTGCTTAACTGAAAATGACAAGATAAACGTGACTCCATTCTCCCAAGCTCCTGCCTTGTTCAATTTTGGTCTTAAAGCAATAGAACAAGCAAGCCTTTAGAGAGTTTCCATAGGTCGCTTTCTGTTCAGTTCAGTGTCAGTTTAGTTTATTGTCACGTGTACCGAGTCACAGTGAAAAGCTTTTATTGCATGCTAACCAGTCAGCGGAAAGACAATACAATAGACAATAGGTGCAGGAGGAGGCCATTTGGCTGATCATTCTCGCTGATCATTCCCAATCAGTACCCCGTTCCTGCCTTCTCCCCATATCCCCTGACTCCGCTATTTTTAACAGCCTTATCTAGCTCTCTCTTGAAAGCATCCAGAGAACCTGCCTCCACAGCCCGGCAGAGAATTCCACAGACTCACCACTCTCTGTGAGAAAAAGTGTTTCCTCGTCTCCGTGCTAAATGGTTCTAAATACACTATTACAATCGAGCCATTCACAGAGTACAGATACATGATGAGGGAATAACGTTTAGTGCAAGATAAAGCCAGTAAAGTCCGATCGTTACCTCTAGTCATGGTAGGATGGTTTAGTTGCCTGATAACAGCTGGTAAGAAACTGTAGGTACACAAAAATGCTGGAGAAACTCAGCGGGTGCAGCAGCAGTTATGGACCGAAGGAAATAGGCAACGTTTCGGGCCGAAACCCTTCTTCAGACTGATGGGGGGTGAGGGGGGCGGGGAGAAGAAAGGAAAAGAGAGGAGGGCTGAGGGATGGGGGGAGACAGCAAGGGCTCACAAAATTGGGAGAATTCAATGTTCAGGATGCAGACTCCCCAAGCGGAATATGAGGTGCTGTTCCTCCAATTTCCGGTGGTGCTCACTCTGGCCATGGAGGAGACCCAGGACAGAGAGGTCGGATTGGGAATGGGAGGGGGAGTTGAAGTGCTGAGCCACCGGGAGGTCAGGTTGGTTATTGCGGACCGAGCGGAGGTGTTCGGCGAATCGATCGCCAAGCCTCCGCTTGGTGAGACACTGTCCCTGAATCTGGAGGTGTGCGTTTTCACACTTCTATACCTGAAGTCACAGCTCTCTGTCACGATCTGGAATGAATATATGTGGAGATAATCTATTAGTAGTTACAGTTAGTTCTTTACAAGAAGATCACGCCACAGCTTTGATAGCGTGGTTGAAAATCGCATTGTGTTAAAGACAGCTCCAGGCAATCACAACCGAAGGGATGGTAGGACATTCGTTATCTCCCCTGACAACTGTTGATGGTTTAGAATGATTTGTGAATGTCCTTGAGGGAAGTTAGTATTTCATTTAAATGGCAACTCCAAGGGGCCTTGATTAATTTGTTAACAGCTACCATAAAGGCCAGGGAAATGCTGCACTCCATCAACAAGATGAGACATGAACCATGGAATAAGCACTGGTGCAGAAGGCACTTGATCTCTTAACATAGAGAGAAGCAGATCCAAGTTTCCTGTCATTGCTTTAAATAAAGCACACCATTGATTAATAATACATTTATTTCATACCTTTGGATGCAACTTATCCTGGTGTGGCCACAGAGATGCTGCCTTACAGAGCCAGAGACCCGGGTTTGACCCTGACTACGGGTGCTATCTGTGCAGTGTTTGTACGCTCTCCTTGTGACCGTATGGGTTTCCCCTGAGTGTTCCGGTTTCCTCCCACATTCCAAAGACGCAAGGTTGAAAGAATGGAGCGACTGAGCTTGTACACTCTGGAATTTAGAAGGATGAGAGGGATTCTCATTGAAACATATAAGATTATTAAGGGATTGGACATGCAAGAGGCAGGAAATATGTTCCCGATGTTGGGGGAGTCCAGAACCAGGGGCCACAGTTTAAGAATAAGGGTAGGCGTTTAGTACGGAGGTGAGGAAAACCTTTTTCACCCAGAGAGTTGTGAATCTGTGTAATTCTCTGCCTCTGAAGGCAGTGGAGGCCAGTTCTCTGGATGCTTTCAAGAGAGAGTTAGATAGAGCTCTTAAAGATAGCAGAGTCAAGGGATATGGGGAGAAGGCAGGAACGGGGTACTGATTGTGGATGATCAGCCATGATCACAGTGAATGGTGGTGCTGGCTCAAAGGGCCAAATGGCCTACTCCTGCACCTATTGTCTATTGTCTATTGTTTATAGGTTAATTGGCTTTGGTATAATTGTAAATTGTTCCTAGTGTGTAGGATAGTAAATTGTTCCTAGTGTGTAGGATAGTAAATTGTTCCTAGTGTGTAGGATAGTAAATTGTTCCTAGTGTGTAGGATAGTAAATTGTTCCTAGTGTGTAGGATAGTGCTTGTGCACCTTTTTAAAATATTCATGTAAATGTAGTCCGACTTGTTACTAGAAAATGACAACAAAGCTTATTGACTTCATAAAAAAGATCCTTAATATTAACTCTGAAATTCCTCATCTGCGTTGGTCAGCGCAGACTCAGTGGGCCGAAGAGCCTGTGTCTTTAACGTTTAAAAGTGTCCAATTGAAGCCAGGTGTTTTGAATCAATAGACAATAGACAATAGGTGCAGGAGTTGGCCATTCGGTCCTTCGAGCCATTCAATGTGATCATAGCTGATCATCCACAATCGTTACCCCGTTCCTGCCTTCTCCCCATATCCCCTGACTCCGCTATCAAATTCACAATTATAATCTCACATATACGACCGCTGGATTCCTTAGCATGTGCCAATAAATGTAGTCTCCTGTTGAAAAGTTGTTGATCCGACAGCAGATTTTTACAGTGAAAGTTCAACGTTAGCCACCTTGGATGGCAAGAGGTAGACAGATGTACATTTCTGGGCCCAGTGCTGGGCAAGGTACAAGTTGCCCTGATGGAAATACTGGCTCTGCTGCAGAAACCACTTTGGAATTTTAGCGTGCAGGGGCTTGGGGTTTGTGTTTTGCTTGAGAACAAAGATTTAGAACTGATGTTCACAAAATTGGTTATCTGTCTGAAACGAACACTGGAAATCAGTAAAAGAAACTCAATGAACTATTACGACTCTAGAACCAAATTCAAGTGAATCTGTAGGTGATGGTTCATCTAAATATAAACGGTGGAATCAGGGTCACCTCTGAAGCGGTGAAATTGCATTTCTTGAATTATATGAGAAGCACCAAGGGACACACAAATCAATACTGCATTGCGATATGTTTAATATTTGATAAGGTCGGCAATCAATTATGAAGATTAGTTTGGTCAGAGATGCCCCATTACTCTTGATTTGAACTACCGAAGGCAATTATCACCTCGGACTGCTAATTTAGAGTATAAAGTTCCATAAGTTGTGGTTCAACACAATGAGGGCAACACTAGGATGATTAATTGGATAACGAGTTCACAGAAAATACTGCGAGAATTATAGAATATTCCCAGAACAAATTATTTGTATTATAGATGGGAAGTTATTATCTCTAAGCCAAGGTCTTTAGTATATCTCAATGGAGCGGTAATTAAACGAGTAAAGGGACGGTCCCACTTGGGCGTTATTTGCGCGTCATTTATGCGACATCATTTACGTGTCACGACGCGCGCATGGCGTGCATTACGTGTGCGTGGTGAGACGTGGTGGTGTAAGCAGTGACGTGCGGTTACGCGCATCGCCCCAGGATTTTGGGATTCACAAAATCTTCGCTCGCCACCTGCGTGACACACAAATGACACCCAAGTTGGACAGGCCCTTAAAATTTAATTTGAGAGAAAATGCTGGAAGCACGAAGCAGGTCAGGTAGTATATATCTGAGGAAAGACATTGTTGCCATAGAGGGAGTACAGAGAAGGTTCACCAGACTGATTCCAGGGATGTCAGAACTTTCATATGAAGAAAGACTGGATAGACTCGGCTTGTACTCGCTAGAATTTAGAAGCTTGAGGGGGTATCTTATAGAAACGTACAAAATTCTTAAGGGGTTGGACAGGCTAGATGCAGGAAGATTGTTTCCGATGTTGGGGAAGTCCAGAACAAGGGGTCACAGTTTAAGGTTAAGGGGGAAATCTTTTAGGACCGAGATGAGAAAAACACTTTTCACACAGAGAGTGGTGAATCTCTGGAATTCTCTGCCACAGAAAGTAGTTGAGGCCAGTTCATTGGCTATATTTAAGAGGGAGTTAGATGTGGCCCTTGTGCCTAAAGGGATCAGGGGGTATGGAGAGAAGGCATGTACAGGATACTGAGTTGGATGATATACCATGATCATATTGAATGGCGGTACAGGCTCGAAGGGCCGAATGGACTACTCCTGCACCTATTTAAGGGAAACTGAGTTATCATTTAAGGTTGAATTTGGAGCTTAAATATTAATTCTGCACCTCTTTTCACGGACATCACCTGACCTACTGACCAGACTTTTCTGTTTTTGTTTCGGCTTTCTATCATTTGCTGTTTTATTTTAAAAACGTCTTTAACATTTTGTCCTAATTTGTTAATTTAAAATGGCGTGTTCCTTAATATTAACTCTGAAAATCCCTATTAGGGATCTAAACCTAGAATTTCGATGAGAAACAAAAATCGACAAGAGCCTTTTTTCCAGCATGACTTGGGCAAAACAAATATGTTCTGCATGTTTTGAAGTGTGTACACTTGTTTCCAGCTCAACATTGGATTTGGCAATTGCTGCAACAATGCATCTGGAGTGGATCTCATTTCCTCACCCGCGCTCCCCCATCAACATTGAATTGAAGACAAAACTTGAACAAAGCTTTGTTTTTTTTTTCATTGGCTGTAAACCAAACCTCACAGCCTGAGGTATCATACATGATTTAGAGGGTTCCACCTTGGACATTGATTTTATTGTCAGGATTTAAGAGATGGAAGGAGAGAAAGGCCATTCAGCCCTCTGCGTCTACTCCAAAAATCTATAAGATCATGTCTGATCATTTTTTTCAGCACCACTTTCCTGCACTAACCCGATACCTCTCGATTCCCATGATATCTGAACATCTAGCAATCTCTGTGTTTTTTTTGGTTTTTTCCCCCATTTTTCTCTCTTATACCTTTACTCAGACTTTGGCCACATGACTTGGGTAGTCTAGGGGCCCGAGCTTCTTCACCTTTTCTTTATCTTGTTCTTTCGCTCTTGTTTTCTCTCATTTTCAGGTTAAAAGGTCAAAATTGAAGCAGTACAATAACTGTATAATTTCACATGCCGAATGTTTTATTCTTGTACAATTGCTTCTAATAAAAATAATTTAAAAAAAAAAAATAACAATAACTCTGTCTTGAATGTACTGAATCACTGAACCTCTGTCGTCCTCTTCGTTAGACAGTTCCAAAGATTCCCTGTGATAAAGGAAATGCAGATGCTGGTTTATATCAAAGACAGTTTACAACTGTTCCACAATTCGCAACTTTTCTGTCCGTGAGGTTAACAGCACTTTATCCTCTCGTCCCCACACATGTTTCATCTCTGGCCTTTGTCCAACAGCCTGCCTATCAAATAACCTTCTCACCTGTGTTCACCAGTTAGCAACAGTGTCCTCTCCTACCTCTCTCCTCTTCCAGCATTCCCCACCCCCCACCCACACAATCAGTCTGAAGAGTTCCGACCTGAAACGTCTCCTCTCCACCTTCTCCAGCTGAGCTTCTCCAGCATTTTGTGTCTATTCACAGATGTGCTACTGTCTGTGTGCAGAACTTTCTTCTCAACCCTGTTGTTAGAACAGAAACCTTTAGTTTAGTTGTAAATCAGATTTATTGGCAAGAGAGAGAACATAAACAATACTTGGCTCAGTGTGCACGGGGCCCATTTTACAGCAGCACAACTCTCTCGGCCTCCTGCCCAAGGCACCGATCGCGACCCAGCCCGTCGGTGAACCCCTCATGTAAAAGCACTAACTCATTGCTCACTAACTCATTCTGCCTGCCTTCATACTGGCAGTAATCAGCCCTTGAAATATCCACCTTGTATATTGGATATTTGGATATTTTCAAGAGAGAGTTAGATTCAGCTCTTAGGGCTAAAGGAATCAAGGGATATGGGGAAAAAGCAGGAACGGGGTACTGATTTTAGATGATCAGCCATGATCCTATTGAAAACAAAGTACTACTGACTGCAGACATGCATCCCAAAGCTTAAACATATCGCTACCGGCCACAACGCTATCAGCCACGGATTGTTCACGCAAAACTCTTATTACACTTGTCCAAACTTACAATGCTTTTCTTTTGTGAAAGTGACGCCCAGTTTTAGAAATGTAGGTATGAACTGCAGATACTGATCCAACCAAAACATCACCTTATCTTTGTCTCCAGAGATGCTGCCTGACCTGTTGAGTTACTCTAGCAGTTTGTGTCTAACCTCAGTTTTAGATACCCCACTTCTTAGAAATGGGAAAAACCATGACAGTCATTTTTGAAAAGCAAGATAACACAGGTTTATCTGGAGAAAATTGATAGGTGTTGTTTTGGGTCGGGACTCTTCAGAATGGATAGGTGACTCGAAACCTCATTTGTCCATTTCTCCAGAGATGTTGCCTGACCCATTGAATTATTCCAGCAATTTGTGACTATCTTTGGTATAAACCAAAGTCCACAGATCATTTCTGTGAACAAAATGCTGCATCATTTAGCACATCAAAAATGTGTAATATCCAATTTTTAGGCACCATGATGCAGCACGTTTTTCTATGGTATTATTGTTAATATTTAATATTTTTTGTAGCCAAATAGCCTGCGTGCACTATAAGACGATAGACTCAAGGGCCTGTCCCACTTACGTGTCCTTAGCACGCTAATTACACGACCTCGTCCTCTCGTTGAGGCGCATGGGCATCGTGTGGCCACGCGGGGCCGGTCTAACTGAGAAGCGCGGAGGGGTATGTAGTTGTGCGCGACATCGCGTGGGGCTCCGAAATTTTTGTAGCGAATGAAATCTACACGCGCCAACTGCCTGTCGCGTAACTGACGGCCAAAGTGGGACAGGCCCAAGACCCTGGAGCGACGCAACGTCTCACCTCCAACAGCAGCAGAAGCAGGCAAACGATCGCCGAACTCGGCCTGGGGCTCACGGCGGTTGCGGTCCGGATCCGCCCCCACTTCTACTCGCAGAGTGGGGCCAAGGAAATTGAAGATAGACACAAAGCTGGAGTAACTCAGCGGGACCGGCAGCATCTCTGGAGAGAAGCAATGGGTGACGTTTCAGGTCAAGACCCTTCTTTTAGACTGAAGACGAGTCTCGACACAAAACATCACCCATTGCTTCTCTCCAGAGATGCTGCCGGTCCCGCTGAGTTACTCCAGTTTTGTGTCCATCTTCAAATGACGTCTAGCGCTCCAGACAGCTGTGCGGGCGCATGAAATCGCACGTGACCTTCACGCCTCAACGCGACCACGAGATCGTGTAATTAGCGTGCCAAGGACACGTAAGTGGGACAGGAGGCTTTAGGGAGACGTGTGTTTTCTTTTATGAACAGGCCAGTCAGTCCTTTGTGCAAGATCTGTTAACTTAGAACAAACCAGATCGGTAATGTTTGTCTTTCTGTCTGTTCCATTATTGACCCATTGGTTTGTTTCTATTTCTTGTCCATTTTTGGAATGAATGTAAAGAAAATCAATAATGTTTATGACCTATAGAGTTTGTGTGTTCATTTAACTTAACTTGACTTAAAACTGTTGAATACCTGGGTTTCCTCCAGGTGCTTCAGTTCTCTCCCACATCCCAGAGACGTGCAGGTTTGTAGGTTAATTGGCCTCTATGAATTACCCCCAGTGTATAGAGAGTGGATGCACATGGGATAAGATAGAACCACTGTGAATGTGTGATTGATGATCGACGTGGACTCTATGGGCCAAAGAGTTGCATCTTTCAATTAAGAAAATAATCTTGAGCTTAGGTGGCAACACGGTGGTTCACCAGTAGAGCTGCTGCCTTACAGTGCTACAGACCCGGGTTCAATCCTGACAACGGGTGCTGTCTGTACGGAGTTTGTACATTCTCCCCGTGACCACGTGGGTTTTCTCCAGGAGCTCCAGTTTCCTCCCACATTCCAAAGATGTACAGGTTTGTTGGTTCATTGGTTTTGGTATAAATTGTAAATTGCCCCTAGTGTGTAGGATAGTGCTTGTGTATGGGGATCGCTGGCTGGTGCAGTCTCAGTGGGCCGAAGGGCCTGTTTCCACGCTGTATCTAAACTAAACTATCAAGGGTTAATGAGTGAAATGCTCACTACAATAGAGTGGAAAAGAGGATGTTTGTCTAAATAATTAAAGGTATGTATCTGAGCATATTTCTACTGTGGATAATGCCCTTAGAATAAAGGGGAGGTCATTTAAGACTCAGGTGAGAAAACACTTTTTCACCCAGAGAGTTGTGAATTTATGGAATTCTCTGCCACAGAGGGCAGTGGAGGCCAAGTCACTGGATGGATTTAAGAGAGAGTTAGATAGAGCTCTAGGGGCTAGTGGAGTCAATTGATATGGAGAGAAGGCAGGCACGGGTTATTGAAAGGGGACGATCAGCCATGATCACAATGAATGGCGGTGCTGGCTCGAAGGGCCGAATGGCCTTCTCCTGCACCTATTTTCTATGTTTCTATGTACTGAGGATAAGATGATAAAAAAACTCAAGTCCTTTGTCAATGGCAAATAATAATAGAAAAAATAAAATCTTCCAGAAGAATAGTTTGTGACAATCAAGGTTCCTTTCTGTAGTGTGGTGATTAAGGAAAGGAATGTCAAAATGAAGGTCAACTCACTCAAGACATAACTGTTCATTAACTCAACTGAATGGAAAAGAAATTGCACCAACTTCTGGATTTGCATATTTTTTTCTCCATTAAATTTAATTGGAAAAATCCTCGCCCCCTTCATAGCGCTGGGGCATAAAATACAGAAAATCTTGAAATTATTCAAATGATAGAGTCTTCGAGAGATGCAGCAGACAAACAAACTCTTCGGCCCACCAAGTCGGTGCTGACTTTCATCCATCCATTGGTATATTAATCCGATGTTAATTCCGTCATTTTAACTCTCTCCATTTTCTCATTAGCTTCCCCCAGATTCTATACCACGCCTCTTCACTGGGGGTGATTTACAGAGGGTAATTAACCTACCAACCTGCATGTGTCGGGGATATTGGAGGCAACTGCAGCATGTAGTCCAAAACCATACGGTTACAGGGCGAAACATTCCATCTGCGCACTGATGAAGGGTCTCGACCCGAAATGTCACCTATTCCTTTTCTCCAGAGATGCTGCTTGAGCTGCTGAGTTACTCCAACGTTTTGTGACTATCTGTGCATCCAAAATCAGAATTGAACCCAGGTTTCTGGCGCTGTGAGGTTGTAGCTCTACGAGCTGTGCCAATGTGCCATCGTATGACTTCCTGAATAATTTGTACTTCAGCTCAATACAAAACAAATGTAATTTTAACACCAGAGGCACCAGAACACTATTAGCAGCCAGTAAATTAAAACATGACTGAATATTAACCGCACTGTGGCGTGACTGTAGAGGTGCTGGCTAACAGTGCCAGGGACCCGGGTTTGATCTAGTCTGTACGGAGTTCATACGTTTTTTCCTGTGACCTGCGTGCGTTTTTTCCGCGATCTCCGGTTTCCTCCCACACTCCAAAGTCATGCAGGTTTGTAGGCTAATTGGCTTGTTAATTCTCCCTAGTGTGTAGGATAGTGTTAGCATGTGGAGATCGCTAGTCAGCGCGGATTCAGTGAGCCGAACGGTCTGTATCGGCGCTGTACCTCTAAACTTGGAAAAAATAAACGTTTTACCCTTAGTTCTATTCGATTTGGACCAAAGCTATTGTTGTTTTTTACGTCCACCTTTCATTTGTTATTTTATTGCCATCTGTGTCACTTATTGGCCACTAGACCCAAATTGACATCTATTCCATGATTAGTATTTTTTTCAGTCTGGTTTTAATATCTTTACTCATCACCGTTCCCAGGAATAAGTTTATTCAGTGAGTAGGTGAGTAATTCTCTCATTTTTCTCTCGAGGAAATTCCCAAGTTGATTGCCAAGAATCAAGTATGTTTATTTGTCAATTTGTAACGACAACGGAACAATGAAATTCTGGTCAAGTGTGAAAACAAACGCACACATCCAGATTGAGGGACAGTTTTGTCCCAGTTGTTATCAGGCAACTGGACTATCCTATCAACAACTAGAGAGCAGTCCTGAGCTACCATCTACCTCATTGGGGACCCTTGCACTAATCTTGCACTACACGCCATTCCCTTTATCCTGTATCTGTACACTGTGGACGGTCTGATTGTAATCATGCATTGTCTTTCTGCTGACTGGATAGCACACCTTGGTACTCGTCACAATAAACTAAAATCTTCCAAAAAATATTCTTTCAGCCCAAACTTCAATGTGTTTACCATCTGATATTCATCTTAATTCCTAATGATTCGATGTATTACAAAGGCTAATATCTACATATTAAGGATCTTGCCAAACAGTGGAGACCTTGTACATTGGCATCCTTGGCATCTCCTTGGCATCAGCTCCACCTACATCAACCGACTCCAACTGGTCCAGATCGCAGCCGCCCGACTCATCACCCACACCAAATCCTGGCATCACATCACTCCAGTCCTCAAACAACTTCACTGGCTTCCCATCTCCCACCGGATCACCTACAAAGCCCTCCACCATCTGGCCCCCCCCATATCTCACTGACCTCCTCTCCCCCTACCAACCCTCACGGTCCCTCAGATCCACATCAGCCGGTCTCCTCTCCATCCACAAGTCCAACCTCCGCAGTTTTGGGGACAGAGCCTTCTCCAGGGCAGCTCCCAGGCTCTGGAACTCCCTCCCCCAACTGATCCGCAATTCCGTGTCCCTCACCATCTTCCAGTCCCGCCTCAAGACCCATCTCTTCACCTCTGCCTATCCTTAGCCCCTCGTCCCCCTCCCTTTTCATCTGTGCATTAATTGCCTCATATTGTGTTTTGAATTGAATTCTGTCTTTACTTTGTGAACTAGTCATGTCTCTACTATTTATTTCATTCCCCTTTACATGTTTTTCCTCTACCTGCTAAATTTTTGTAAAGTGTCCTTGAGACTCTTGAAAGGCGCCCATAAATAAAATTTATTATTATTATTATTTTTTAATTGAAAAACGTAACCATCGAGGGGATCTATCGCAGTCGCTGCCTCAAAAAGGCTAACAGTATCATCAAGGACCCACACCATGCTGGCCACACACTCATCTCCCTGCTACCTTCATGTAGAAGGTACAGGAGCCTGAAGACTGCAATGACCAGGTTCAGGAATAACTACTACCCCACAGCCATCAGGCTATTAAACTTGGCTCGGACAAAACTATGAACATTAATAGCCCATTATCTGTTTATTTGCACTTTATCAGTTTATTTATTCATGTGCGTATATATTTATATTATGGTATATGGACATGCTGATCTGTTCTGTAGTCAATGCCTACTATGTTCTGTTGTGCTGAAGCAAAGCAAGAATTTCATTGTCCTATCAGGGACACATGACAATAAACTCTCTTGAATCTTGAACCAGGAGAATAAGAACAGCAGAGGTTGAGGAATGTCTTGACAGGAGTAAATAAAGTTATGAGAGGCATTGATAGTGTTCTCAGTCGGAAACTTTTCCCCAACACTAGAGGGCATAGCGGTAAGGTGAGAGAGGGAAAGTTTCATGGGGATGTGAGGGGCAAGTTTTTTTTTACATAGAGTGGCGGAGGCCTGGAATGCACTGCCAGGGCTGACAATAGACAATAGGTGCAGGAGTAGGCCATTTGGCCCTTCGAGCCAGCACCGCCATTCAACGTGATCACGGCTGATCAACCCCAATCAGTACCCCGTTCCTGCCTTCTCCCCATATATCCTGACTCCAATATTTTTAAGAGCCCTATCTAGCTCTCTCTTGAAAGCATCCAGAGAACCTGCCTCCACCGCCCTCTGAGGCAGAGAATTCCACAGCCTCGCCACTCTCTGTGAGAAAAAGTGTTTCCTCATCTCCATTCTAAATGGCTTACTCCTTATTCTTAAACTGTGGCCCCTGGTTCTGGACTCCCCCAACATCGGGAACATTTTTCCTGCCTCTAGCGTGTCCAAGCCCTTAACAATCTTATATGTTATATCTTATATCTTATATAAGAGTGGTATTTTTGAAGTCCAGGGAATAGAGGGATATGGATCATGCATCAGCAGAAGAGATCAGTGGCATCCATGTACAAACATTGTGGGCTTGTACTGTTCCTGTGCTGTTCTGTTCTATGTGAGGTATTTTGAGATCTATTAAACTTAATATGTAGGCATAGAGTAAAGAAAAAGTGGATGTGTCTACTATGTATGTTCTTGCATCAACTAGTTAATTAAAAATCTGGAAATGTCTGAGACCACTGAAGGGGGCTTGAGATATGGCAACTGCAGAACAATAAAAATAATGCAGCTGTCATGAAAATGAGGCAGAAGTAGTGCACGGGAGATAACGAAGGATAATGACTAAAAATAAACAATGGGCAAAGAATTGAATTGATGAGGATTTGTAAACTGGACTTTTTCTTTTGCAAATGGAACAGTCGGTAATTATAATTATATAGTCGACTTTGAAATGCTGCTAGACAATTAAACCTGAAAGTGAGATTCAGGGAATAGCGAAAACATAGTGAATTACAAAGAAATTTGGAACAAAGGGGATAACTGTATAGTTATAAGTATCTACAGTATAAGCAGGAGAATAGTGACAAAGGCAATTCTATAAAGCCTAATGGATTTTTTTTTTACTTGACCTAGGATAGATTAAAAGTAGCATTTAATTTTTGCTAATGACAGAAACCATAATTAGGTAAATTGCTTAGAGAAGGGAATGTAAAACTGCTAAAAAGAACGGAGGCAGGGAAAATAAAACATGGGGAATGAGAGACCGAATAGTTTTACATAAGATTAGTTGAGTCGCGTGTCCCGAGGTACAATAAAAAGCTTTTGTTGCACACTAACCGGTCAGTGGAAAGACAATACATGATTATAATCCAGCCATCCACAGTGTACAGATACAGGGCGGAACGATGGCGCAGCGGTTGAGATACTGCCTCACAGCGTCAGAGACCCGGGTTCGATCCTGACTACGGGTGCTGTCTGTACGGAGTTTGTACGTTCTCCCTGTGACCTGCGTTGGTTTTCTCCGAGTTCTCAGTTTCTCCCACATTCCAAAGACGTACAGATTTGTAGGTTAATTGGCTTTGTGTAAATGTGAAAATTGTGTGTAGCGTAGCGTTAATGTGTGGGGATCGCTGGCTGGTGCAGACTTGGTGGGCTGAAGGTCTTGCATCCACGCAGTATCACTTAACTAAACTAAACAAAGCATAATGAAGGGAATAACGTTTCGGGCAAGATAAAGTTCAGTAAAGTTGAATTCAAGGTAGTCCAAGGGTCTCCAAAGAGGTAGATAGTAGCTCAGATATACTCGCTAGTTGTTGATAGGATGGTTCAGTTGCCTGATAAAAAGTTATTAGGAAAATCTTGGAATCCACTATTGAAGAAGTGGTACCAAGCATCATGATAACTTGTATTTAGCTGGGAAATTCTAGCTTGAACTGCTAGCATTTCTTGGCACAAGTGTAAGGTGCAGGGCACTTGCATGAATTTGCAGAGCTCAGCCGGTTCAATGCCATTGCAGGAGAACTCCATCTTGAAATGGTTCCAAAGGATTCCAGCTGGGCAATCTGGTCACTCAGCCCGTGCTACTTTACAACTGAGGCAGCATCTGCCACTTTGTTGGTTTCAATGGGAAATGTGGGGCCTGTGGTGAAGAAAGTTAAGGAAAATGGAGGAAAAAAAAATGTGTTTTAATTATTTGCATTTTGCCTACAGTTTTTCTTTATTTCAAGTCGAGGATTTTATTGTCATATAATTGTGTAATAACCATAAAACCATATAACAATTACAGCACGGAAACAGGCCATCTCGGCCCTACAAGTCTGTGCCGAACAATTATTTTCCCTTAGTCCCACCTGCCTGCACTCATACCATAACCCTCCATTCCCTTCTCATCCATATGCCTATCCAATTTATTTTTAAATTATACCAACGAACCTGCCTCCATCACTTCCACTGGAAGCTCATTCCACACCGCTACCATTCTCTGAGTAAAGAAGTTCCCCCTCATGTTACCCCTAAACTTCTGTCCCTTAATTCTGAAGTCATGTCCTCTTGTTTGAATCTTCCCTATTCTCAAAGGGAAAAGCTTATCCACGTCAACTCTGTCTATCCCTCTCATCATTTTAAAGACCTCTATCAAGTCCCCCCTTAACCTTCTGCGCTACAGAGAATAAAGACCTAACTTATTCAACCTTTCTCTGTAACTTAATTGTTGAAACATAGAAACATAGAAACATAGAAATTAGGTGCAAGCGTAGGCCATTCGGCCCTTCGAGCCTGCACCGCCATTCAATATGATCATGGCTGATCATCCAACTCAGTATCCCGTACCTGCCTTCTCTCCATACCCTCTGATCCCCTTAGCCACAAGGGCCACATCTAACTCCCTCTTAAATATAGCCAATGAACTGGCCTCGACTACCCTCTGTGGCAGAGAGTTCCAGAGATTCACCACTCTCTGTGTGAAAAAAGTTCTCATCTCGGTTTTAAAGGATTTCCCCCTTATCCTTAAGCTGTGACCCCTTGTCCTGGACTTCCCCAACATCGGGAGCAATCTTCCTGTATCTAGCCTGTCCAACCCCTTAAGAATTTTATAAGTTTCTATAAGATCCCCTCTCAATCTCCTAAATTCTAGAGAGTATAAACCAAGTCTATCCAGTCTTTCTTCATAAGACAGTCTTGACATCCCAGGAATTAGTCTGGTGAACCTTCTCTGCACTCCCTCTATGGCAATAATGTCCTTCCTCAGATTTGGAGACCAAAACTGTACGCAATACTCCAGGTGTGGTCTCACCAAGACCCTGTACAACTGCAGTAGAACCTCCCTGCTCCTATACTCAAATCCTTTTGCTATGAAAGCTAACATACCATTCGCTTTCTTCACTGCCTGCTGCACCTGCATGCCCACTTTCAATGACTGGTGTACCATGACACACAGGTCTCGCTGCATCTCCCCTTTTCCTAGTCGGCCACCATTTAGATAATAGTTTGCTTTCCTGTTTTTGCCACCGAAATGGATAACCTCACATTTATCCACATTATACTGCATCTGCCAAACATTTGCCCACTCACCCAGCCTATCCAAGTCACCTTGCAGTCTCCTAGCATCCTCCTCACAGCTAACACTGCCCCCCAGCTTAGTGTCATCCGCAAACTTGGAGATATTGCCTTCAATTCCCTCATCCAGATCATTAATATATATTGTAAATAGCTGGGGTCCCAGCACTGAGCCTTGCGGTACCCCACTAGTCACTGCCTGCCATTGTGAAATGGACCCGTTTACTCCTACTCTTTGCTTCCTGTTTGCCAGCCAGTTCTCTATCCACATCAATACTGAACCCCCAATGCCGTGTGCTTTAAGTTTGTATACTAATCTCTTATGTGGGACCTTGTCGAAAGCCTTCTGGAAGTCCAGATACACCACATCCACTGGTTCTCCCCTATCCACGCTACTAGTTACATCCTCGAAAAATTCTATAAGATTCGTCAGACATGATTTACCTTTTGTAAATCCATGCTGACTTTGTCCAATGATTTCACCACTTTCCAAATGTGCTGCTATCCCATCTTTAATAACTGACTCTAGCAGTTTCCCCACTACCGATGTTAGACTAACTGGTCTGTAATTCCCCGTTTTCTCTCTCCCTCCCTTCTTAAAAAGTGGGGTTACGTTTGCTACCCGCCAATCCTCAGGAACTACTCCAGAATCTAAAGAGTTTTGAAAGATTATTACTAATGCATCCACTGTTTCTGGAGCTACTTCCTTAAGTACTCTGGGATGCAGCCTATCTGGCCCTGGGGATTTATCGGCCTTTAATCCATTCAATTTACCCAACACCACTTCCCGGCTAACCTGGATTTCACTCAATTCCTCCAACTCCTTTGACCCGCGGTCCCCTGCTATTTCCGGCAGATTATTTATGTCTTCCTTAGTGAAGACGGAACCAAAGTAGTTATTCAATTGGTCCGCCATATCCTTGTTCCCCATGATCAACTCACCTGTTTCTGACTGCAAGGGACCTACATTTGTTTTAATTAATCTCTTTCTTTTCACCAGGCAACATTCTAGTAAATCTCCTCTGTACTCTCTCTATTTTGTTGACATCCTTCCTATAATTGGGCGAACAAAATTGTACACCATACTCAAGATTTGGTCTCACCAATGCCTTGTACAATTTTAACATTACATCCCAGCTTCTATACTCAATGCTCTGATTTATAAAGGCTAGCATACCAAAAGCTTTCTTTACCATTCTCTACCAAAGAAAAGCATTCTTTACCACCCTGTCTATATGAGATTCCACCTTCAAGGAACTATGCACGGTTATTCCCAGATCCCACTGTTCAACTGCATTCTTCAATTCCCTACCATTTACCATGTACGTCCAATGTTGTCATTGTCTTATGTACAGAAACAGAACAATGACATTCTCAGTGTAGAAACAAAGAATTGCAGATGCTGGTTTACCAGGAAGGGCACAAAGTTAGCAGTTTGAGGAGTTTATTCTGTTTTTTTGCAGACAAAGTGGTAGTGTAACATGTCAAGTCTAGAGTGTATCATGGGTGTGCCATGTGGTATAGATTTGAGATATTGTTGTACCAACATAGTCATTCATTGAGAGTACGCTGCCTCCAATAAAGGGTTTGGTTTAGTTTAGAGATACAGCGTGGAAACAGTCCCTTCGGACCACTGAGTCCGCACTGACCAGCGATCCCCACACATTTATACTATCCTACACACACTAAGGACAATTTTACACTTATACCAAGCCAATTAACATACAAACCTGTACGTCTTTGGCATGTGGGGAGAAATGGAAGATCTCGGAGAAAACCCACACGGTCACGGGGAGAACGTACAAACTCCGCACAGACAGCACCCGTAGTCGGGATCGAACCCGGGTCTCCGGTGCTGCAAGCGTTGTCTAACACTGCGTCACTGTGCCGCCCCTATTCAATTGATAACTCTGGTTCTGTTGTAGCCTTATGCCCCTGTCCCACTTAGGAAACCTGAACGGAAACCTCTGGAGACTTTGCGCCCCACCCAAGGTTTCTGTACGGTTCCCGGAGGTTGCAGGTGGTTGCCGGAGGTTGCAGGTGGTTGTCGGAGGTTGCAGGTGGTTGTCGGAGGTTGCAGGCGGTTGTCGGAGGTTGCAGGTAGAGGAAGCCGGTAGGGAGACTGACAAAAACCTCCGGGAACCGCACGGTTTGAGGTTTCCGTTCAGGTTTCCTAAGTGGGACAGGGGCATAACATAGGCAGCAACTGAAAGAGCTTAAAGGCACTAAAGGTGTGAAGGGAAAAATGCTAAATGACGATTGTCTCAACAGATTTTGGAGAGTATTTTGTGCATTGTTCTAAATTAAATTTGATGGAAAAGTTCAGACCATAAATATAAGCCATGCACTATATCTGGTTAATTTAGTAACACAGAAAATCATTTGCTTCAAAACATTTCGTCGTGCTAAAAAGTTGACATGTTCTATCATTAATGGGATGTCTTCAGGATACAGAGGAAATAACTGTTGGAAGAGAACACATTGCAGCAGTTACTGCTGGGGATAGGTTGGCACTGCACCTCCCTGAGCTGAGGCAGTTGTATAACAAGTGATGGCAGTGTCACTTTCCCTTGCACTAATACAGCTCTGCTTCAAGTTGCTCATTCCTGATTCCCCTTTTAATTGCTCACCGACATCAAGAATCATGTGTGTGCTGCTTCTTCAGTTGTCAGGCTGAGACAAACATTGGCTCCAGCGCTCCACGCATTTTGTTTTTGGCAAGATGTTACACCTTTTGTTTTGTCCCTCAAACCACTTTCAGACCTTTGCTCCTGTAATTTGCAATTGGACCTAGTTATGTTGAAGAGCAGGTTCCTCAGTGCTGGGGTGGTCGAGAAATCTGCTCATGGTTATTGATGGAGAACAGGATTCACCACTGTGTTTGCCACTTGCTGGAAGATGTCTACATGGGCTGGTTATGAAAATATATTTGCTCAGCTCATTAGAGTGATCTGATTACTGACTCACCCCTCCCACTTCAAAAAGAAGGCCTACTTTATAGGAGGCAGCATTTGAATCTGTTGTGTTTGTTGTTTCCAGAGATGCCACCAGAAGCTATCTCGTGCTGGCTTTTAACAAGTTAGAGACGCATTAATTACCTTGCAACTTCTGGGACCATAATAATTGTCACATGGGCTGTGCAGCCCCTCAGGGCTATTCTGCCATTCTAACATGCATTGGCTGATCTGTTGCATTTAAGTTAACAAATAAGCTCAAAGACTTCTTGAAAAATATGTGACATCCACACCAACTTGGCCGCTGCCTCACGGCGCCAGAGATCCGGGTTCGATCCTGGCCTCGGGTGCTGTCTGTGTGGAGTTTGCACGTTCCTCCTGTAAACATGAGGGTTTCCTCCGGGTGCTCCGGTGTCCTCTCACATCCCAAAGACGTGCAGGTTTGCAGGTTAATTGGTGCCTGTAAATTGCCCCTAGTGTATAGGGAGTGGATGCTATAGTGGAATAACATAGATTAGCAATGTTACAAAATTTTGAGATTTTAAAAATCAAGTCTGTAATTTATCCCATCAGATAAAGCATAAAAATAAGTTTAATTTGATACCTAATTCACTTTCATATCTCAAGTATTTAAAAAGTTATGGCCATTTTCATACTCGGAAATGAGCATCTTGTTCCCTATTGATTTTCTATGGACATAACAAAAAAGTTGTGATCGTGAACAGTCAAAAGCCCATAACTTTCTTAAAAATTAAGAGAACTGAATGAAATTTTTAGTTATCATAGATTGAAGCATTCTGAAACAAATATAAAATAATCTTACTTGGATGACCTGAAATTAAAGCATATAATTAGTTAGTTACCTAATTGTAGCTAATTTCAGACTTCAATTACTAGATCTAAACATCTATCCATTTCTTAATAAATTATTAACATTTTTAAATAGCCTAAATGTCCAAATAATATTCACAAATAATTCACAATAAAACATGATTTTTAAATCTCATTTACATTAATTTATAGACCAAATGGAAGGAATTCAGTGTTCAATTGCTGTAAATAAATGCCCATTTAAATCAGCTTTCTAGTGGGATCCTGTGGAACGCGCTGGTTTAGAACGTTCACATTGCGGTAGATTTGTGCCCCAAATGCCCAGAAAAATACTGCGCGATATAATGGGCCCAAATTGAGCTACTCGCAATATTAAATTTTGTATAAAGGGATCTTTAGAAGCCCTTTTTAATGTAAAAATATACAACCTAACTTCTGCTATTTGCTTTATGAGACCCTGCGGTTGCTGGCGGTCGCGGGTTTAGAGATTGATTTTTAAACTACTATAACTATTATACGAGGCCTTTAAACCTAATAATAGCTTTTGCGGCGGGGTCTTCCAGCGATTTTTCGTTAATAATTAACTAGGCTGAACATCTTCGATTTGAACAGCCTAGTGAAAATCGCGTTTTAAACCCGCCCCCTCTAAACGGCGCCAAAATCGCGCACACCCTCAGCGGCAGATTTTCAAAGACGCTTCAGGTAGGCTTTGCAACATACCTACATAGATCTAATGTGAGGTGGACACAAAGTGCTGGAGTAACTCAGTGGGACAGGCAGCATCTCCTTGCAGTCTGAAGAAGGGTTATGTCACCTACATGTGTCTACCTTCAGCATCTCTGGAGGAAAGGAATAGGTGACGTTTTGGTTCAAAACCCTTCTTCAGACTGAGAGTCAGGGGAGAGGGAAATGAGAGATATGAAAAAGCACATAGAACAAACGGATGCAAACGGACAAATCCAAGCCAGCAATGATGAACAAGAAATTCTATAGAGAGACTGCTTGGCCGCCAAGTTAGTCCATCATTGTTGTATGCCAGCATTGGCATTTCCCTTCTACACACGCTCTTCCCTCTCTGGTTGAGAGGCCACATTTAAACATTGGTGAGGACTCATTTAGTGCATTGTGTTCAGTTCTGGGCACCATGTTCTAGGATGTTGTCAAGCTTGAAAGGGGAGAGAGAAGATCTATGAGGATGTTGCCAGGACTAGGGGGTCTGAGTTATGGGGAGAGTTTGAGTAGGCTGGGTCTCTATTCCTTGGAGCGCAGGAGGATGAGTGGTGATCTTATAGAGATGTGTAAAATCATGAGAGGAATAGATCGAGTAAATACACAGAGCCTCTTGCCCAGAGTAGGTGAATCGAGGACCAGAGGACAAGGGTTTAAGATGAAGGGGGAAAGATTTAATATGAACCTGAGCGATAAATTTTTCGCACAAAGGGTGGTGGGTGTATGGAACAAACTGCCAGAGGAGTTGAAGCTGGTACTATCACCATTTTTAAGAAACATTTAGACAGGTACATGGATAGGACAGGTTTGGAGGGATATGGCCCAAACGCAGGCAGATGGGACTAGTGTAGTGGGGATAGTGTTCCAAATGGACAGTGTTTGGGGCAATCAGAGGCAAACGCTGTTTCCCCATGACTTTAGATGGACGCAAAGTGCTGGAGCAACTCAGCGGGTCAGGCAGCATCCGCGGAGAGAAAGGATGGGTTGGGATCCTTCTTCAGACAGACTTTCTGATAGGTTGTCAGCTTCAAGAGGAGTGATTGACAAAAGCTCTTGTAAACACTTTCAAACAGAAATATTACAAGAAGTTGTGGAAGGATTGAAATAAATCCCTGGTGACTGAGTTGTGACGGACATAATACTCTCTGTTCCTTCTTCATCTCTAACTCTGTGTGACACAATTTTGATACCAATGAAAGCTATTTTTGCTAAAACATTAATATGACATGACTCGGCAACTCAAATACTTGAAGCCAATTTAAAAGGGACCCGGTCAATGTTGTCACTTCAGGTCAATTGTTATCCTACAACCCCAGTCAGGAAATATCCTGATGTTGAGAGAATTGTGTTTGATGAATTTCTCTTGCCCAGTGCAGGGGAATCGAGAACAAGAAGACATGGGTTTAAGGTGAAGGGGGGAAAGATTTAATAGGAACCTGAGGGGTAACTTTTTCCACACAAAGGGTGGTAGGTGTATGGGACAAGCTGCTGGAGGAGGTAGTTGAGGCAGGTACTATCGCAACATTTAAGAAACATTTAGGTAGGTACATGGATAGGACAGGTTTTGAGGGATATGGGTCAAACGCAAGCAGACGCAGGTGTAGATGGGACATGTTGGCCGGTACGGGCAAGTTGGACCAAAGGGGCTGTTTCCACTCTGTGTGGCTCGAAGGCTCTGAATTGTTATTTGTTTCCCCTCTTCCAATCAATTCCATCTTAAATAAAACCATGAAATTGATGGTGTAAAGAAGGATGACATTTGGCCCATCGGGTTTGTACTAGCTCCAAGCAATGCAAGCCCCAAAATCCCTGATCGTTATACCCAGCCCTGCAAATTATTTTGTTTGAAGCACCTATCTAATTTCCTTTTGAAGGCACTGATTTCCTCCATTTTCTGACCTGTCTTCTAGCAGCAGTCTATCTTTCAAAGAATCTCCAGGAATGATTACAATGCCTATTAAACCATGTCTCAGTACCGAGCCGTAATTAAGGAATATGGAGAGCAGGTTCAATGCTGCTATCTCTCTCTGCACTAGTGATCTGTCCATAAATCCACGTGCTTCCCAGGAAACTGTGGCAGTGGGGCACCATTAACCATGTAGACTTTATAGATGCAGCGTGGAACAGGCCCTTCGGCCCACCAAGTCCGCGCTGACTGGCCATCATCCCGTTCACTAGCACTACCCTACACTCTCGGGACAATTTACAATCTTTACCAAAGTCAATTAACCTACAAACCTGAACATCTTTGGACTGTGGGAGGAAACCGGAGCACCTGGAGAAAACCCACGCGGCCACAGGGAGAAGGTGTAAACTCTGCACAGGAAGCACCCGTAGTCGGGATCGAACCTGGATCTCTGGGGCTGTAAGGCAGCAACTCTACCGCTGCGCCACTGTGCCGCACATTTGGCCAGAGGTCTTCCACTGGAGACAAATGCAATCAAACCCGAGTAGGAGAACATTCCATGTTTTAAGAATGGAAACACGTTCCGATAGATCGTTACCCGTTCTGGAGGTCAAGCTTGGGAGGTGGTTGCAGGGAATGGGGTGAACTCTGACTGTGAAGCAAATGAAGGTAGGGGGGCGGGTGTGATGACAGAAGTGTGTCGGAAGGAACTGCAGATGCTGAAGAGAGACAGAAAATGCTGGAGTAACTTAGCACGACGGGCAGCATCTCTGGAGAAAATGAATGGGTAACGTATTGGGTCGAGACCCTTCTTCAGTCTGAACGTCACCATGTGAGGACAGGAAGCCAGCAGGTAACGAGGGTAAATGTGTCGACTTGGTGGAATCTTGTTCCGTAAGATGCTAAAAACTTTCAATATGCTTTCTTGGACACTTTCACATAATGCATGGTGTCTGCCAATAAACATAAATGTGACAGGATTGGGTGCTCTCAATAACTGAGACAAATAGACACAAAAAAGAAGAACTGTGAAGGATGTAGACACAGGGAACTGCAGATGCTGGCTTACAAAAAAGACACAAACTGCAGGAGTAACTCAGCGGGTCAGGCAGCATCTCTGGAGAATATGAATAGGTGACCTTTCTGGTCTGGCCCTTCTTCATTCTGAAAATGTAGTCTGAATAGGTTGCATGGACAATGACTTCTGTGCCCTTAAGTGCTTGAACGCATTGTTATGGGACGACAGATGGCACAATGGGCTAAGTGTTCGGCTGGCATCCGGAAGGTAGCCGGTTCGAATCCCGCTTGGAGTGCATACTGTCGTTGTGTCCTTGGGCAAGATACTTCACCCACCTTTGCCTGTGTGTGAATGTGTGTGAGTGATTGGTGGTGGTCGGAGGGGCCGTAGGCGCAGATTGGAAGCCACGCTTCCGTCAGTCTGCCCCAGGGCAGCTGTGGCTACAGAAGTAGCTTACCACCACCGAGTGTGACTGAGGAGTGAATGAATAATGCAATGTAAAGCGCCTTGAGTATTAGAAAGGCGCTATATAAATCTCATCCATTATTATTATTATTATTGTTAGCAAGTGTCCTTGTATTTCTATATTTCAACGTTTCTCTTCTTGTGTTTTCAATTAATCAAACCTGCCTACCCCAATTTGCAGATGGATAAACTGGGCGACCGTTTTGATTATAGCTTTCTTTTATTGCTGATCACGTTTACATTTAAAACTCTCAATGAAGTTCTGGAGAAGTTACAAACTGCAGATGCTGGATTCTTGAGAAAAACACAAAATGCTGGAGTACCTCAGGTGGCATGGTGGCGCAGCGGTAGAGTTGCTGCCTTACAGCACCAGGGACCCGGGTTTGATCCTGACTATGGGTGCTGTCTGTACGAGTTTGTACGTTCTCCTCGTGACCTTGAGGGTTTTCTCCAGGAGCTCCGGTTTCCTCCCACACTCCAAAGACGTTTGTAGGTTTAGTGGCTTCAGTAAAAAATTTAAATTGTCCCTGGTGTGCCCGATAGTGCTAGTTTACAATGGTGATCGGCGAATGTCATGGACCCGGTGGGCCGAACAGCCTGTTTCTGCGCTCTAACTCCAAAGCTAAAGTCTAACCCAGCGGAACAGGCGGCATCTGTGGAGGGAATGGACGGGCGACATTTGGGGTCAGGACCCTACTGTGGATACATCTGCTGCAGCAACATTTATTAACTTGTGTTGGTCCTTAAAGAAAATGTATTTAACTTGGTGTTTGGTTAGGTTTAGTAAGGGAGCAGATATTATATCATTTACCTGAAGAAGGAACTCGACCCGAGACGTCACCCATTCCATCTCTCCAGAGATGCTGCCTGAGTTACTCCAGCATTTTGTGTCAATCTGCAAATCATTGCCTGTTCTGCTTCCAAGCTCCTGATAATGTTTCTGAAAAAACATGCCAACGACATCTGCAGTCAGTTACTCTGATCGTGGCTATTTTTACAAGGAGTTGGACAGTTTAGGCATTCATCTCGTATAACGGCATCTTGGGACGACATATGGCGCAATAGGGACGACAGATGGCACAATGGGCTAAGTGTTCGGCTGGCAACCGGAAGGTAGCCGGTTCGAATCCCGCTTGGAGTGCATACTGTCGTTGTGTCCTAGGGCAAGACACTTCACCCACCTTTGCCTGTGTGTGAATGTGTGTGAGTGATTGGTGGTGGTCGGAGGGGCCGTAGGCGCAGATTGGCAGCCACGCTTCCGTCAGTCTGCCCCAGGGCAGCTGTGGCTACAGAAGTAGCTTACCACCACCGAGTGTGACTGAGGAGTGAATGAATAATGCGATGTAAAGCGCCTTGAGTATTAGAAAGGCGCTATATAAATCCCATCCATTATTATTATTATTATTATTATAACAAAGTCACATTATGCACAAGGGCAGCAAAGTAAATTCTCCCCAAATGTTGGAATGTGTTTCAGATAAAGACAGACGTGTGTTCTTTATATTCATTGCAGGGTGCTTTCATTTTGTTTGCTCCATTGGGGAGACTTGCAACTAGATGTAAATCCTTTCAATAGCCCTTTTTTGTTCTGTGTGTGTTAACAAGACATTATGACATGGATTTGTGCATGAACTTGCGTGCTACCTTTTCCCGAGCTTCTATCAAAGCAGGTTCCTCTTTGTTGCACTGGCACATCTATTCAAGATTCAGCCTTTGAACCACAGGGAATATATACAAGATCACAGGCTTGGGCTGTTAGTTGAGGTTTGCAGCTCGGAGGTTTAAGCGATTGAGCTACCATCAAAGAATAAATTGATATAAATCGACCAGTAGTTTAGTTTAAGAGATACAGCGTGGAAACAGGCCCCTCAGCCCACCAAGACCGTGCCAACCATGATCACCTGTTTTTTACTAGTTGTACCTACAGACTAGGGACAATTTACAATAGCCAATTAACCTGCAATCCTGCATGGCTTTGGAGTGCGGGAGGAAACCAGCGCACCCGGAGAAAACCCACTCGGTCACAGGAAGAAAGTACATACTCCGTACAAACAGCACCCTTTGTCAGGATTGAACCCATGTCTCTGTCCCTCCCACACGCACAGCCTCGGATGGCCGAATGGCCTGTTTCCAAGCTGCATCTCTAATGCCCCTGTCCCACTTAGGCGATTTGTTTAGGCGACTAGGCTGTCGCCACAAGGTCACCGGTGTATCGCCTGTATGGTCGTGAGTCGTCTCCTCAGTCGCCCAAAGAGTCTTTCTCAGTCGACAAAGAAATCGCGTTTTCTGGTCCCGCTGGATTTTGAAATGTTCGAAACTTTTCGGCGACAGTTGGCTTGACGCCAATGAGCGTAGCCTGACATACATGCTGTCATAGGTTGTCGCCAGGATGGCGTAGGTTGTCGCCGTTGCTGACCTCAGTGAATTCCATTGGCGATTACCTACGTCAACCGGCGACAGGTACCGGCGACTGAATTGCCTTACCTTGTTGCAGGTGGACGTAGGTGGACATCCTAATGGGTCGCCATTTGTCGGTAGCTTGCCGTAGCTTGACGTCGACTAGGTGGTAGATTGTTGTAGACATTGTCGTGGGGGGGGTCCAGTCGGCGACCTGCTACGACTACGAGAATCGCCGGCAATCGCCGAAAAAAATCGCCTAAGTGCGACAGGGGCATTAAGTCTAAAGCTACTGCACTCTCATACTTACATCTGCTTTTGCTCATAATCTGGAGTTGTAGACTGGTCAGCCATTACAAATGATTTTCTTGCTACGCCTGCATTATATCCAGGCGAGTGCCATCTATTTAAAAAGGTAAGGATTTTCAAGTTGCGCATCAGAAAGAGTTACCTTCTTCAGAGAGTTGATTCAGAATTGGGAACTACCCCTTTCTGATATTCAATGTCTGGACCCAAATCCAACATCCACTGACTTGGATCAAATGGAAATTGCCTTTAGAAATGGGCTCCTGGCTTTAAAATTCCGCATCCTGCTGCAATATACTGAGCCTTGTCTGCTGGACTTTCAGTCCTTCTCTATTATCTACTGGATCATAGTTATAGAGTCATACAGTGTGGAAACATGGTCCCATCTGCACTAGTCCCACCTGCGTACATTTGGCCCATATCCCTCTAACCTTCTCCATTTACCTGTCCAAATGTTTTAAACTTTGTGTTAGTATCTGTCTCAACTACCTCCTCCAGCAGCTTGTTCCATACACCCACCACTTTTTCTTTTTTATTTTAAAGTTGCCCGTCGGGTTCCTATTAAATCTTTCCCCTCTCACCATAAACGTATGTACTCTGGTTCTTGATTCCCTTACTCTGGGTAAAATACTCTGTCCCTTTACCCTATCAATTCCTCTCATGATGTTATACACCTCTGTAAGATCACCTCTCCTCCTCCTGTGCTCCAAGGAATAGTCATAGCCTGCTCAACCTCTCCCTATAGCTCAGGCCCTCGAGAGTTAGATAGAGCTCTAGGGGCTAGTGGAGTCAAGGGATATGGGGAGAAGGCAGGCACGGGTTATTGATAGGGGACATTCAGCCATGATCACAATGAATGGCGGTGCTGGCTCGAAGGGCCAAATGGTCTCCTCCTGCACCTATTTTCTATGTTTCTATGTTTCCTGGCAACATCCTCAGTAAATCTCCACTGCAACCTTTCCATCTGAACACCTTCCTTTGCTCCTTGGTTCTCTCAGTTTACCTCGAGTTCCATTTCTGGTTGCCATGGGCAAAAGCTGTCGCTTCCCCTGTTTCTTGGGAAAAATTCTGATGCATTATTTTTATTGAGGTTGAATTCCCCATCTGCCATTGTGGGATTCAAACTCCTGTTTCTCTGTCAGTGATCCGCTGATTTAACCAGCACACTACAATCCCCCTGTCTATCCATGATGGTGGTGAGCAGTGGCCACTCAGAGCAGAGTGTTTGTTCCTGTTCAGATTAATTGATGCTGAATTTGGTTAATATCTACAATTGGCTCTTTCAAAATTACATTTTGTTGTACTTGACAATAGACAATAGGTGCTGGAGTAGGCTATTCAACCCTTCGAGCCAGCACCACCATTCAATGTGATCATGGCTGATCATCCACATTTGGACTGATGGTGACACATTCTCAGTATGGATGCGTATGGTACTTATGGACGTGAAATATTAGAATTACTTTGTTAAGTAATTGTCACATAAGCTGTTCGTGTATTAGGAGCAGAATTCGGCCATTTGGCCCATTGTCTACTCCGCCATTCAATCGTGGCTGATCTCTCTTTCCCTCCAAACCCTATTTTTCTGCCTTCTCCCCATAACCCTGGACAATCTTACTAATCAAGAATCTGTGAATCTCCACCTTAAAGAATACCCAATAACTTGGCCTCCACTGTCATCTGTGGCAATGAATTCCACAGATTCATCAGCCTCTGTCTAAAGAAATTCCTCCTCATCTCCTTGCTAAAGGTACGTCCTTTTATTCTGAGACTATGACCTCTGGTCCTAGACTCTCTCACGAGTGGAAACATTGCCTCCACATCCACTCTATCCAGGCCTTTCACTATTCGGTAAGTTTTGATGAGGTCTCCCCTCATCCTTCTAAACTCCAGCAAGTACAGGCCCAGTGCTGTAAAATAACTCATCACATGTGAACCCAATCATCCCTAAGATCATTCTCGTAAACATCTTCTGGAGGTTTGCAGAGATTTTGGTCACAAAATTGTGAATAATGATCACTACAATTCTTATTTCTGAAATTTTAATTTCTAAAATATAAGTTGAGAATACCTGTGTGAATTCCCTTTCCCCTCTTGTCATTTTATAAACATAGAAACATAGAAAATAGGTGCAGGGGGAGGCCATTCTGCCATTTGAGCCAGCACCGCCATTCATTGTGATTATGGCTGATCGTCCCCTATCAATAATCCGTGCCTGCCTTCTCCCCATATCCCTTGACTCCACTAGCCCCTAAAGCTCCATCTAACTCTCTCTTAAATCCATCCAGTGACTTGGCCTCCACTGCCCTCTGTGGCAGGGAATTCCACAAATTCACAACTCACATTTCTCACCTTAAATGACCTCCCCTTTATTCTAAGACTGTGGCCCCTGGTTCTGGACTCGCCCAACATTGGGAACATTTTTCCTGCATCTAGCTTGTCCAGTCCTTCTATAATTTGGGTCATCAAACCAGCCGACAAGGGAGGTGCCGTGGTAGTCTGGCGCGTCGATCTCTACAAAGCTGAGGCCACGCGCCAACTCTCGGACACCTCCTCCTACTTACCCTTGGACCATGACCCCACTGACGAGCACCAGGCCACCATTTCTAGCACCATCACCGACTTCATCAATTCCCACGCCCTGCCCGACCAAGCTTCCAACCTCATCGTTCCCCAGCCCCGCACGGCCCGTTTTTACCTTCTCCCCAAAATCCACAAACCCGGCTCTCCCGGCAGACCCATTGTCTCTGCGTGTTCGTGCCCCACCGAACTCATCTCCACATACCTTGACTCCATCCTATCCCCCTTGGTCAAATCCCTTCCCACCTATGTTCTAGACACCTCAGACACTCTCCGCCACCTCCACGCATTCCACTCTCTAGGCCCTCACCCCCTCATCTTCACCATGGATGTCCAGTCACTCTACACTTCCATCCCCCACCAGGATGGCCTCAAAGCCCTCCGGTTCTTCCTCGACCAGAGGAGCAACCTATACCCAGCCACTGACACTCTCCTCCGCTTAGCGGAGTTGGTCCTCACCCTCAACAACTTTACATTTGACTCCTCCCATTTCCTCCAAACACAAGGCGTAGCTATGGGCACACGCATGGGCCCCAGCTACGCCTGCCTCTTTGTCGGGTACGTTGAACAATCCTTGTTCGAGACGTACCAGGGCCCCATCCCCGACCTCTACCTCCGTTACATTGACGACTGCTTTGGGGCCACCTCCTGCACCTACACACAACTGACTTACTTCATCCACTTCACCACCAACTTCCATCCGGCACTCCAATACACCTGGACGATTTCCGACACTTCCCTACCATTCCTTGACCTCACCATCTCCATCGCAGGGGACAGACTCCTGACCGACATACATTACAAACCCACTGACTCACATGGCTATCTGGACTACACGTCTTCCCACCCTGCCCCCTGTAAAGACTCCATCCCCTACTCCCAATTCCTCCGCCTACGCCGCATCTGTTCCCAGGATGAGACATTCCATACCAGGGCATCGGAAATGTCCTCGTTCTTCAGGGAACGGGAATTCCCCTCCGCCACCATAGATGAGGCTCACACCAGGGTCTCATCCATACCCCGTAACACTGCTCTCTCTCCCCATCCCCGCACTGGCAACAAGGGCAGAGTCCCTCTGGTCCTCACCTTTCACCCCACCAGCCGGCAAATACAACACATAATCCTCCGCCATTTCCGCCACCTCCAACGTGACCCCACCACTCGCCACATCTTCCCATCTCCCCCTATGTCTGCCTTCCGCAAAGACCGCTCCCCCCGCAACTCCCTCGTCAATTCTTCCCTTCCCTCCCGCACCACCCCCTCCCCGGTCACTTTCCGTTGCAACCGCAAGAAATGCAACACCTGTCCCTTCACCTCCCCCCTCGACTCCATTCAAGGACCCAAGCAGTCGTTCCAGGTGCGACAAAGGTTCACCTGTATCTCCTCCAACCTCATCTACTGCATCCGCTGCTCTAGATGTCAGCTGATTTACATCGGTGAGACCAAGCGTAGGTTGGGCGATCGTTTCGCCGAACACCTCCGCTCAGTCCGCAATAACCTACCTGAACTCCCGGTGGCTCAGCACTTCAACTCCCCCTCCCATTCCCAATCCGACCTCTCTGTCCTGGGTCTCCTCCATTGCCAGAGTGAGCAACAGCGGAAATTGGAGGAACAGCACCTCATATTCCGTCTGGGTTCCTTGCGTCCGTATGGCATTAACATTGAATTCTCCCAATTTTGCTAGCCCTTGCTGTCTCCTCCCCTTCCTTAACCCTCTAGCTGTCTCCTCCCACCCTCCCATCTGCCCGCCCTCGGTCTCCTCCTCCTCCTCCCCTTTTCCTTCTTTCTCCCCCCCCCCCCCACCCCCCATCAGTCTGAAGAAGGGTTTCGGCCCGAAACGTCGCCTATTTCCTTCGCTCCATAGATGCTGCTGCACCCGCTGAGTTTCCCCAGCAATTTTGTGTACCTTCTATAATTTTATATGTTTCTATAAGATATCGCTCATCCTTCTAAACTCCAGTGAATACAAGCCTAGTCTTTTCAATCTTTCCTCATATGACAGTCCTGCCATCCCAGGGATCAATCTCGTGAACCTACGCTGCACTGCCTCAATCACAAGGATATCCTTCCTCAAATTAGGAGACCAAAACTGTACACAATACTCCAGATGTGGTCTCACCAGAGCCCTATACAACTTCAGAAGAACCTCTTTACTCCTATACTGAAATCCTCTTGTTATGAAGGCCAACATTCCATTAGCTTTCTTCACTGCCTGCTGTACCTGCACGCCAACTTTCAGTGACCGGTGTACAAGGACACCCAAGTCTCGTTGTACCTCCCCCTTCCCTAACCTAACCCCATTGAGATAATAATCTGCCCCCTTGTTTTTGCCGCCAACGTGGATAACCTCACATTTATCTATATTATACTGCATCTGCCCACACACTCAACCTGTCCAGGTCACCCTGACCTCCTAACATCCTCTTCACAGTTCACACTGCCACTCAGCTTTGTGTCATTGCAAACTTGCTAGTATTTAAAATGTTTCTGACATTTAATGAAATAACTATTCTCTGATCGGAACCTGTTTATGCCTTGTGGATTTTATTCGCATTGCCTTTCCAAACCTGCAGTAACTGCTTAAGCTGGAGGCATTAGGGAAACAATAATCTCTTGTTCACACTGTTACAAGCAGGTGCTTATATGCCCAAGGTTAAATGTATTCTTCACTCTATGGTGATCAGGTATCTCTTTGAATCTCCTGACAGCTGTTATCTATACACTTTCACAGATCCTTTCAAAAATATATAGAAAACATTGTTGCCTTTGTCTCCTTTTTATGGTATATTAATAATAGATAATTTGTGATTTTCAGAATTTGGCGATTTAATTATAAAGCATCATATTTCGTGCCTACTTGCTCAGTGAGAAGAAATCAGCTTAAAAGTACAATTTTAGATACAAGATGCAAATGGGTTTAACTGTTTATTTAACTTATTTGCGTTTAGAATCAGTCGATGTACACGATCTTGCATCACAGAATTTAAATTAAGAAATTAACTAACACCATAAGACATAGGAGCAGAATTGGGCCATTCAGCCCATCGAGTCTGCTCCGCCATTCGATCGTGGTTGACCATGGCCAGAAATTTGATCACTTTATATGGAATTAAGAAATACTAATGTGACACTTGCTTGCTTAGTTGATTGTAGACAGGCCTCTTAGTCCGACAGTTGTGAGTTCATGCTTTAATGACTAGAGTACAATGTCTTCCATGACACTTGAGTGCATCGTTGCTTGGTCTATCACTGGCATTAACCTTCCCACCATTGAAGGGATCCGCAGAAAGTGCTGCCTCAGGAAGGCAGACAATATCTTCAGCGACCAACACCACCCTTAGCCATGCTCTCATCTCACTGCTACCATCTGGAAGAAGGAACAGGCGCCTGAGAACCATGACCTCCAGGTTCACGAGCAGCTTCTTCCCTTCAACCATCAGCTTTGGAACCTCAGTGTACAACCCCAACCACAACCATGCCTCAGCAATAGACAATAGACAATAGACAATAGGTGCAGGAGTAGGCCATTCGGCCCTTCGAGCCAGCACCGCCATTCAATGTGATCATGGCTGATCATCGCCAATCAGTACCCCGTTCCTGCCTTCTCCCCATATCCCCTAACTCCGCTATTTTTAAGAGCCCTATCTAGCTCTCTCTTGAAAGCATCCAGAGAACCTGCCTCCACCGCCCTCTAAGGCAGAGAATTCCACAGACTCACCACTCTCTGTGAGAAAAAGTGTTTCCTCGTCTCCGTTCTAAATGGCTTACTCCTCATTCTTAAACTGTGTCTGGCCCCTGGTTCTGGACTCCCCCAACATTGAGAACATGTTTCCTGCCTCTAGCGTGTCCAAGCCCTTAACAATCTTATAAGTTTCAATGAGATAGCCTCTCATCCTTCAATGAGATCCTCTCATCCCCTCAATCTATAGTCCAATGAACTGTTATGGACTATAGGTTGTATAGGTTATAGGTTGTACTCGTGCTTTGATTTGCACGTATGTCATGACCTATTATTACTGATATTACTGGTTACCTAATATAACACAATTATTGTGTACTTATTTGTGGTGTTATTACCTAAATGTGCCTGTAAATCTACAACATGGAACAATTTCATTATTCAGTTCCCGGTGCATATGCCAATTAAACACGTACCTACCTCCACAGCTTCTTCTGGCAGCTCATTCCATACACCCACCACCCTCTGAAGTGAAGGAGTTATCCCTAGCTATAAGTCTTTCCTCTCTCACCTCGAACTATGTCCTCTATTTTTAGACTTGCGCACCCTGGGAAAAGTACCTTATCTACAGCCCTGATTTTGACTTTAGAGATACAGTGTGGAAACAAACCCTTCTGCTCACTGAGTCTGTGCCGACCAGTCATCACCTCATACACTAGCACGACCCTACGCTAGGGACAATTTACAATTTGAAAAAGCCAATTAACATACAAGCCTGTATGCCTTAGGAATGTGGGAGGAAACCGGAAAACCCACACGGTCACAGAGAGAACGTGCAAACTCCATACAGACAGCACCCGTAGTCGGGATTGAACCCAGGTCTAGTCAGGATCATACCATAATGATTTTAAAAAAACGTCTCAAGTCTTCCCTCAGCCTCCTATGAATCAGGGAAAAAAATCCCAGCCTAATACAGCCTCTCCTTGCAATCCAAGCCCTAATATCCCAGTAACATCCTCGTGAAAAGAACAAAAAAAAACATTTAGCACGGGAGCAAAGTGCAGCGGATGCTGGAAATCTGAAATTACAAAAGACAAAAATACTTTTTTTTACCCTTGTTGCGAAATGTTGAAGAAAGTTTCAGATCAATGAACTTTCATCAAACCTGATGGATTTATCTGATTGTTTGTGGGGAAATTGTGATTTGATAGGAAATACATTGACGTGGCGTTTGGGCTGTTTGCCGGCAGGGATTGGGTGGCATTACTGCCGCGGCAATTGGCGCTTTCCCTTGTGAAATATCAACATAAAAAGGACTGGGGAAAAAGATCAGCATAGGTTTTGGAATTAATGGTGTTTATTTAAAAAAAATGTAATCAGTCAGTCTGAGAAGATTGATAATGTAGCAGAGGAGGAATTGTGATCAATTCTCCAGGGGGAAATCTATTTTTATGAAAATAGCATGCAAACCCAGATAACTCATAAATAATCTTTTTTTTAAACAAGAAGGCATTCCAGTAACCTGAAGGCTGATAATTCCGGGTGATGTATATCCCGCAGGGAGGCATTGCACATATCTAGTCATGGTACGGTTTGGCGAATGTGAACAAAGGGAACATCAAGGCTTTCTGCAAGGACAATTGGTGACAGTCAGCCTCCTGGTCCTTGTTGTAAATAAAATATTACTGTGATGTATTCAAGTATGATGTGAGCATGATTCCCATCACAGAATGGAAATCTAAACAATCAATCTATTTTATGTTCACTTCATTGTGCCGGATTCTTGATTCCAAGCTTAACATTTAAAGGTCAGCACAGGCTTAAAATGCCCTGGAGTATTTGATGTTTAATGCCTGGTTCATTGAAAGCAGTTTGCCATCTTCATCTGGGATCTTGGAAAGATTTGAATAGCTTTGTGCGAAAAGCAGGATTTTGCTTCCATTGTTTCCGTTGATTCTTTAGATTAAATTTCGTAACTGCAATGCAATAAATTTGAAAAATTCAAACTGGGTTTTAAAATGGAATCTGCTGCCATCAGCAAGTCTCCAAGTGATGCGGCGCATGTTGAGAATGGAGATGAGGAGGAATTTCTTTAGCCACAGGGTGGTGAATCTGTGGAATTCACTGCCACAGACAGTCGTGATGGCCAAGACATTGGGTATTTTAATAATGGAGGTTTAAAGGTTCTTGGTTAGGAAGGGCCTCAAAGGTTACGGGAAGGAAGCAGGAGAATGGGGTTGAGAGGAAAAATTAACTCGGTGTTGATTGAATGGCACAGTAGAATTAATGGGCTGAACGGCCTTAATAAATAAATCAGCCATGGTTGAATGGCAGAGTCGACTCAATGTGGTGAGTGGCCTAATTCTGCTCCCATAGTCACAGTGTTCATAGACCACGTTACATTTGCAATATTTGTAACACAACACCAAGATCGAATGACAAAGTGTCACGCCCAAGAAGGTGCAGAGGTCAATTTTTCATCTGAATTTTACAACTAGGCCCAAGGTGGCACCTGTGGGTTTTAAAAGTTGATCACAAGCCCGAACTTAAGAGAACATCAACTCCACAAAGACAGATGGTTGAGCCAGTTATAGATCGAACCCTCGTCATTAGGAACGGTCATGTGACTGAGTTTAACGGGAGTTTGGGAATGAAGATCGTCATTAGTCCACGGGTGTGTCCTACTGCAGCAGCACAGGCCTCGCTCAAGCTCTGACTTAGCGCGCGTGTGTTTAACTGTTGTAATTGCCAATAAAGATAGTTTTATTCACGACGCATGAATTACTACAGTGTGTGTGTGTGTGTATCTATTTGTCTGTCCGTCTGTATTTGTGTATGTGTGTGTGTGTATATATACATATATATGTACAGGTACACAGTCACACACTGAACTTTTTTTCTCATTTATAATATTGTTTACAGTGTACAATGCTTACATATTGTGTCGTGCTGCTGCAAGTCAGAATTCTATAGTTCCATCTGGGACATTTGACAATAAAACACTCTTAACACTTGGCATGCTTTCCTGATGCGTGCACAGGTCCTGCATTGGTGCAACCTGCATTGTTGCAGGCCGGGCTGGCATGACTGCCGTGGCCAGTTGCATTGCCGACAACAGCCAGACATTCGCTTTCAAATTGCGTGCTGGAAGTGCAGTCACTTTTCACAATCGATTTTGCTCTTCAAGTCTATCATGTGGTATGTTTAAAAGAAAGTCATGTCTTTGTTTCTCCAGACAACAGCCCCGCGTGAAATGCACTGTCTACATTTTGGATTCCTCCTTTGATCCGAGTCCGTGTAAGTTGGGACCATCTCCTCAGCTAACCTGCAACGAACGCTGGTTGTAGCTTTCAGCAGTGTGATACATCAAACACCTAAATTAATATTGAATGAGGTATTTCTCTTAGAATACCAAAGAGACAGGGATTCAGTGCAAGGACCCTGGGCTGATTAAATGAAAAGGTTCTTTGGATAAACATTAAATTGGCTTTCAGAAATGTTCAGTGTATGTAAATCACTTCTGCCAGCTCGACTGGAGCTAAATTAGTGTTTCCTGGGAAAAATACTCAAGTTCTAGGTTTTTTTATCACAATCCACTTACTGTTTTTGAGCATTAAGGATATTAAGAATTACAAATTTATGTTTGGTAACAGGACCAGAATGCAAAATAAATTCCCAAATAGTCTAGTAGATTTGACTTGGTTTTAGATAAGACTACCCCTGGACTTCTGTGTGGTTCCATTTTCCAGGTAGATATTCTGCTATACCTTTGAAGATTCACCTTTAGATGTTATACTACAGGGGGGCAGATCCCGTGTTTGAATTGATGGCTTCAGGGTAGAATGGAAAATGTAGTTAAATGCAAAGAACTGATTTTTGCATAGCATGACTTTCTGTAGACATTCTGCAATAGATTGTCTGGAGGGCCGAATATGTGTGATTTAAAAATAACTGGAAATAAAAATTTTAAAAAATGAGAATTGTCCTGAATATCTTGCAATGGCTCATTCGTGACACTGCTTCAAGAATGTGCTCCCTCAAATCTAGCTTCACACTTTTACAAACAGACATCAAAGGATTCCTCTGGCAATTATCTGACCCCTCAATTATTTAAACTGAGCACAATTTTTCTGCCACGGAACTTGGAGAGATACAAAATGTGGAGAGTGTGTTCAACCTTGCGCTTTCTATTTTTGGAGCAAAATAAAAGCCAAAGTGCAGAAAGGTTGAATGAAAGAAGATCTGGGTATCGGCCCGAAACGTCACCCATTCCTTCTCTCCAGAGATGCTGCCTGTCCCGCTGAGTTACTCCAGCACTTTGTGTCTATCTTCGATTTAAACCAGCATCTACAGTTCCTTCTTACTCAGATCTATAGTTTAGTTTAGTTTAGAGATACAGCGCGGAAACAGACCCGTCAGCCCACTGAACCTGCGCCGACCAGCGACCTCCACACACCAACACTATCCTACAGATGAGGGACAATTTACAATTTTACCAAGCCAATTAACCTACAAACCTTTGGAGTGTGGGAGGAAATTGACTCACCCGGAGAAAACACATGCAGGTCATGGGTAGAACATACAAACTCCGTACAGATAGCACCCCTAGTCAGGATCGAACCCGGGTCTCTGGCGCTGTAAGGCAGCAACTCTACCGATGCGCCACTGTGCTGCCCACTATTAGTTTTCTAATGGAAAGGTCCTCTGTAAAAAAAAAATTTAATCCCCCCAAGTCTTAGCAATATAGTTCATACAAAGCAATTGGAGAGCTCTACACATGCTTGGGCTGGTGTTATGTCTGCAGGCATGAAAGAGTGTTTGAGAATCAACATCATTGTTTGATTACAAAGCTCTATAAATTATTAAAACCTGCAGTGTTACTGGAGGAGCATTTGTTGGAAGTATTACCCGTTTTGGGATTTCAGTATGCAGCTTTAAATTCAACATGCCGTTAATGCTGGTGATGTTGCATCTTTAGGATTTGTAGCTATTTTGCTACTATTTGTTTAATGAACGCATTTGGCTACTAGTTCGCATTAGGCAGGGATGAAAAGCGGAAGAGGCCAGAGATGTAACATACCGAATAGTGAAAGACTTGGATACGGTGGATGTGTAGAGGATGTATCCACTAGTAGGAGAGTCTGGATTCAGAGGGCACAGCCTAGGATTAAAAGGATGTACTTTCAGACAGGAGATAAGGAGGAATTTCTTGAGTCAAAGGTTGCTGAATCTGTGGAATTTGTTAACATAGACGATGGTGGAGGCCAAGTCATTGGGTATTTTAAAAGTGGCACGTTCTCGATTAGTAAGGGTGTCAAAGATTGTGGGGAGAAGGCAGTAGATAGGTCAGCCATAGTTGAATGGTGGAGTAGACTCGATGGGCTGAATGTTCTTCTCCTATGACTTATGAACTAATGTAGACCTCGCCTCCCATAAAATAATTCCCCCCTCATGATATCAACAATGCAGGGCTGCCAACATTGGGTGAGTTGTGAGTGAGAAATTGCGAGGGAGTGCAATCACCAAGACCGATGGAGCATAGCGACCGAGGGGGGTGGGGGGCGGGGGGTTGGGAGAGTGTGGGAGGGGAGTGTCCCCCTCCTGCGGTAGGGAGCTTTTGCATTTTTCAGCTTGAAATTGTGCAATCTGGTGCATACTGTATCAGTCTTTTAATTTACACTTGAATCCAACATTTATGCTTTAATTTGGATTAGGTATGAATAAGGTTAGGCTAGATTACATTCCTAATTACATTCCACAGTAGAGCCAGGCTCTGATCAACAGGTGCAGCACATGAATGACCTTAGTATATTCATGAATGGAAATCAGCAGCAATCAAACGCAGACAATGAACACAGTTAAGGGGCTGTCCCACTTGGGCGACCTAACTGGCGAGTTTAAAAGAGTTTGAAAAAATGACATGTAGAAGACCAGCTTCGACGAGCTACGACTAACTCCGGGAAAATTGGACACCGAATAGTGGAGAGTGAAGACGACCTCCTTCGACCTCCCTTCGACTATGATGAAGGCTATCTACGACTACCTTCGACTACCCTCGATTACCTACAACTAACATGCCGACCTACTACGACCTACTACGACTAAACCTACGAGTAAAAAAAATATCGATTTTTTCCATGGTGACCTTTTTTTACTCGCGGGCATTTTTTAACATATTGAAAAAAACGGCATGACTTAGCTGAGGCCTCGAGTACGCGGAGACCTCTCTTGAGCATGAAGGAGAATTACAAAGACCTCCTACGACCTCGTGTCGACCATGCTGCGAATATGAGTCGAGGGCAATCTCGCCAGAACTCGCGGATTAGGTCGCCGCAGTGGGACCGCCCCTTTAGCCTCTAATCTTCATTGGTGATTGAAGTGAGGGTGTGTGTGAAGGTGGGAGAGTGTGTGTCAGTGTGTGTGTATCAGTGTGTGTATGTGAGGGTGTGTCAGTGTGTGTGAGAGTGTGTGTCAGTGTGTGTGTGTGTTAATGTTTGTGAGAGTGTGTGTGAGGGTGTGTGTGAGAGAGAGTGTGCCAGGGTGTGTATAAGTGTGTGTGTCAGGTTGTGTGTGTGAGTGTGTGTCAGTGTGTGTGAGGATGTGTGTATCAGTGTGTGTATGTGAGGGTGTGCCAGTGTGTGTGTGAGTGTGTGTCAGTGTGTGTGTGTGTTAATGTTTGTGAGAGTGTGTGTGAGGGTGTGTGTGAGAATGTATGTGTGAGGGTGTGTGCCTGAATATGTGAGGGTGTGTGAGTGAGTGTGTGAGAGAGTGTGTGCCAGGGTGTGTATAAGTGTGTGTGTGAGTGTGTGTGTCAGGTTGTGTGTGTGAGTGTGTGTCAGTGAAGCGGTGACAACACCCGGAGTGAGCGGACATTCGGAGACTCAGTGATGTCCGGGAAGCGTTTCCCTCTCCCCCCCCCCCCCCCCCCCCTGACCCCCCGGGAATGTGGGCCGGCCCAAGCGCTCTGTATCCAGCTACGGTCCGGGGGAGGTCAGGGCCAGTGACCCGGGGGTCGGGCATCGGAGCGGATTCATCCCCGCGGCTCCGGAGGCGGCACCGACGCTCCCACTCACCCGCTCCGCTCCTGGCTCCGGGCCGGGGTTAAACCTCCATGGGGTGTGGACAGAGCGGCCGCCGGACACAGAGCTGCCGGAGGTGAGGGTGGGAGGTGTGAGCGGTGCCTCAGGGGTCAGTGCATGTCTCACCTATCACACCATCTGCACGGGACTGTGTAGATTAGTTTAGAGTCTAATCATCTGGATTGGACCCTTCGCGGCCCGGTAGGTTGCCAACCCTGCTTTAAGCCAATGCCTTGAATCACTTATCCCGGGAAAAAGACTAAACATTCACCTTATATATACCCCTCATGGTTTTCACTCACCTCCAAAACAACTTTTGCTTTATTTAGAATTTGTGACTTTATTTTTTATTTTTTACTTTTAAATATTTTTTTGAGCGTGAGAAATCCTGTGATCAGCGTGGGAGAGTGAGAAATTCATGAAATGCGTGATTCTCACGCCCAATGCGTGAGAGTTGGCAGCCCTGGCAATGTGCATTTGTACCTCTCCTAGTACGGTCAGATTTAATGGCCAGAGATGCTGCCTCACCAGCTGAGTTACTCCAGCTTTTGTCAGATTTAACCTCCTGTGGATGGCCCTGACCCTAAGGCAGATGGAAGGCTGTTTCCTAGCAGTTTATTGATTACAAGCGAGTGCACGGGCAATGCACTGAAGCGTCGGGTGATATTTAAGGAAAGGCTTCTGGGCGATTGACAAATAAGCATTGTTTGATTCATGGGGGAGTAACCTCCAGCCTGATTGTTTGTGAGACAGCTCATGTTTCTGATTCAGTTCTCAAGGGCAAAACACGGGCACTGATTGTGAACAAAAGGAACTGAAATCGGGCTTCTCATCCTCTTCACTTGTGCAGCGAGTAATGACAACGCCAGACATTGTGTGGTGCAAGCTTATTTATTCATGGTCTATTGTGGATGAAATTGTAATGGCTATGTTTTGTAGCCGCTGATGAAGTAACAGAGTGGTTGCTGGCCTTGAGTCAAGTCGCTCACCCAGATGGAGTGAGCACTAAAGGGCCTGTCCCACTTGCATGCGATTGCATGCGTTTTGGCGCGACCAACCGTAAGCGGAGGTTGCGCTAAGTTCGCGCGTGACGTCATTCAATTCATGCTTACAAATCAGCTGGGCAGGAGGCGGGCCGACTGAATTTAGGCGTTGCACGGCATCGGGCGGTGACATCATCACGCAACGCCACGCGCTAGGCGTACGCCGTCAAGACGCTGCGTACGACGTCAAGACGGTGCGTACGATCGCAATGTGCCTGCGTGCGTACGCGGGCCAACAGGCCGTTGGCGCGCAAAGATTTCGGTCACTGCAGGAATTTCGGAGCCCTGCGCGATGTCGGGAACCAGCCCCGCACAACTCCGCGCTTCTGAGTGGGACCGGCCCTGCGCGGCCATACGGTGCCCGTACTTCTCAAGTGACCACGAGGTTGCGTAATCTGCCAGCCAAGGTCGCGTAAGTGTGACAGGCCCTTTAGACACGCTTGCTTTTCCCTTTCCAATGCAATTTGCTGTTAGCCTCCATTACAGGGAGAAGTCCAAGGAGATGTCATAGGATTTTGTGGAATAATCTGTGGAATTGTGGGAGTGGAGGAAGACCCATGGAGAGAGTCCAGGACAATCGATGCGGATGAGAAGGTCATGCAGGAATTTGTCACTAGAGCAGCACCTTACAGCGTCAGAGACCCAATTTAGATCCTGACTATGGGAGCTGTCTGCATGGTGTTTGTGCGTTCTCCCCATGACCTGCGTCCACTTTCCTCCCACACTCCAAAGACATACAGGCTAGTTGGCTTGGTAAAATTGTAAATTGTCCCTAGTGTGTGAAGGATAGTGTTAGTGTGCGGGGATCGCTGGTCGGTGCAGACTCGGTGGGCCCAAGGGCTTGTTTCTAAGCTGTATCGCTAAACTAAGATCATCACTACTTCAGGCTCCTTTAGACTTTAGATTTTTAGACTTTAGAGATACGACACGGAATCAGGCCCTACGGCCCAGCAAGTTTGTGCCGACTAGCGATCACCCTGTACACTAACCTACAAACACTAAGGACCATTTTACAATTAACCCACGGATCAATACGTCTTTGGAGTGTAGGAGGAAACCGGAGCACCCAGAGAAAACCAATGTGGTCACAATCGGAACATACAAACTTCCTACAGCCAGCACCCGTAGTCAGGATCGAACCTGGGTCTCTGGCGCTGTAAGGTAGCAACTCTACCACCCTTAGCTTTGGCTCAGCTGGGGTTGAGCCTTTCAATAAGCAGAAATAAGCTTCAAACACTCCAGTTAAAATCTGCTCCCATGTTCAAGGCCCCTGCCACTTGAGAATTGTGGTAAAACAAAATGGTGCAAGGAACATCGGTCAGGCAATGTTTGCAAACTGAAGTAACTCTCTGTCCCCAGTGTCCTCTGTCAACAGGCACGTTACATGATAGATAACCAGAGGACCAAGAGCGGATCTCCTCATACTTGCACTAAATGCCTGAGCACATAAAATAATTGGGCTTTAGATGAGGTTCATATGAACAGTGTTCAAAGCAAAAAAGAGCTTAGGCCTTCATCCTGTAAGCAATTCTCTATCCTTAGCAATGGATAGAGGACGTGAGGATATCCAATTCTACGCCCCCTTAATTTTGTTAGTAGAAAGCATAAACTAGAGAAAATGTTTTGCCCATTACCATTGATCAGTGCGTGATGCCATCTTCTCACTTTTTTTCCCTTGTAGATCTGACTAATGTGTGCCAAGTTTTGCCTCTTAACTGTAAAGATCATTTAAGACACATCTGAGGGAGCAGCTTTGTGCAACATCAAGACTGGTGGTAAATTAGAATTTGATATACGTCGCAATAATTATTTGTGGGAGGAACTGAGAGTCCAATACTGATTGCACATCTTTTAAGAGTGGAGCTGAGAAATATTTCAAAATTATGGAACTTCTAACTTGATCATATTTATGCAGCACGAGGCAAAGATTTTGGACTTTGTGTCAACTTTTTATATTTCAGTTTACATCCAATAATCAAATGTGTGCAAAATACAATGCAATTTTATTTAGATGAGCTGGGGACAAATCCCAAATGTAACATAAAAGTTCTGGTGCCACAGATGGGATAAGCTAGCAAAGTTGGTAAACTCCATGAGTCAAGTCATTAATCACTGGAAATTTAATGCTTTCTTAGATCACTAAAACAAAATTAATTTTCAGTTTCTGTTTTACATCCTGTGATATTTAAGTGTGATTTTTATTTTACAATGAGCTAAGGGAAATAAAGAAACAGTGGTATAATTAATGTGGTGCAGTTTGTAAAATCAGAACTGCATCAATAAGGAATTTACTTTAGTTTATTTTTGAGGTACAGCGTGGAAACAGGTCCTTTGGCTCACGCAGGTCACATGGAGAACGTACAAACTCCGTACGGACATTGCCCATAGACAGGATTGAACCCAGGTCTCTAACACTGTACGCCACTGTCCTTCTGTAGTTCATGAAAGCCATGGCTTCTCTTGACCACCTTGGTTGTTACCAACTAATTTGTTCAGTTATAGTCCTCGTGTGCCAAATAAATGGTTGTGAATTTGCTCGGGTAGCATTCTCATACTATTGCAATCCAGGCTTCTGCTGGTGTTGGTTACATCTGCCGGATAGAGAAATGCACCACCTTTCATTGAAGTTTAAAAGGATGAGGGGGAATCTTATAGAAACATATACAATTATAAAAGGACTGGACAGGCTAGATGCAGGAAAAATATTCCCAATGTTGGGCGAGTCCAGAACCAGGGACCACAGTCTTAGAATAAAGGGGAGGTCATTTAAGACTGAGGTGAGAAGAAACGTTTTCACCAGAGAGTTGTGAATGTGTGGAATTCCCTGCCACAGAGGGCAGTGGAGGCCAAGTCACTGGATGGATTTAACAGAGAGTTAGATAGAGCTCTAGGGGCTAGTGGAGTCAAGGGATATGGGGAGAAGGCAGGCACGGATTATTGATAGGGGACGATCAGCCATGATCACAATGAACGGCGGTGCTGGCTCAAAGGGCCAAATGGCCTCCTCCTGCACCTATTTTCTATGTTCTATGTTTCTATGATCATTGGTGCAGGCTTTGATTTATCCTTTTGCACATTGTTTGTTCTATGCACCTTTTCATATCTCTTGTTTCCCTCCACCCCCTGACTCTCAGTCTGAACATAGGTCTCGACCGGAAGCGCAGCTATTCCTTCTCTCCAGGGACGCTGCCCGATCCGCTGAGTTACTCCAGCTTTTTGATCGATCTTCAGAGAAAGGTAACTGTACTTTCCAGAGGTAGACACAAAATGCTGGAGTAACTCAGCGGGACAGGCAGCATCTCTGGAGAGAAGGAATGGATGACTGACGTTTCGGGTCGAGACCCTTCTTCAGCATCTGCAGTCCTTTCCTCCACTGTTCGTTTCAGAGTCTGTGTTGACGAACTGGAAAACTAACATACACTAAACACGGAAGGAGATTGTCCAAGATTGTCCTATTAGTTTATGGTGTTGAAATAAATCAAGATCTGTTTTTATTTTATTGGGGGAATTTATACGTGCAGTTTGCTAATCTTATTTCACAATATGGCCCGTTTGGAATTAAAATCACTGGTTTATGGTGACTGAATAACTCAAATTGCATTTGAATTGCATGAGTTGCCATTAATTTGACCGTTCTGTTAATTTCTTCTGTGAAAATTGCTGACAGTAGTTTTGAATTCCTGGCATGCTGGAGGAGTAATTCGTTCAATGAAGACATTTATATTGTGGAATGAGCAAGCTGCCAAAATTATGGAGCACTGGTAGTTAGTAATTTAGGAGTTTGTCTGTCAGCTTAAAACATTGGACAGTTCAACAAGTTCTTCAGCCCACGATACCTGCGTTGACCATGATGGCAAATTAAATGAATACGATCTGTCTGTATAGGAACCATATATCTCCATTCCCTGCATGTTCATATGCCCATCTAAATGCCTCCTAAAGGTCACTATCGTACCTGCTCCACCACTACCCTTGGCAATACGTTCCAGGCACCCACCACCCTCTGTGAGGAAAAAAAAACATGCCTCATACATCCCCTTTAAATTGTACCACTCTCAACTTAACGTTTTGCCCTCTAGTGTTTGATATTTCTACCCTTGGGGAAAAAGCCCCTCTAGTCAACCTATACCACGTCATTTTATAAATCACCATCAGGTCACACCCTTCACCCTCTGACACTCCAGAGAGAACAATCCAAGTTCATTCAACCTCTCCTTCTCGCTAATGCTCTCTAATCTAGGTAGCATTCTGCACAACTGCTTCTGCCGCCTCTCCAAAGCATCAACGTCCTTCATGTAATGGGACAACCCAGATTGTGTACACTACTCCAAATGTGGTGTAACCAAGGTAATAGAGTCATAGAGTGATGCAGGGTGGAAACAGGCCCAACTTGCCCACAGCGAGCAACATGTCCCAGCAACACTTGTCCCACCTCCCTGCGCTTAGTCCATATCCTTCCAAACTTGTCCCTGTACCTGTCTAACTGTTTATTTAATGTTGGGATAGTCCCAGCCTCAACTAGGTAGCTTGTTCCATACACCCACTTCCTCTGACTCCAGGCAAAACATCCACCCCTTTATCCTTAAGTGATCCTACTCTCTCGCGAGCCACTCCCTCGTTTTTAATGTATGAATAAAATATTTTATGCATTCTTTCCTTGATCCTACTTACCAAAAACTTTCCATGATCCCTTTAGGCCCTGCTGGTTGCCTGTCTGAATTATTTCCTGCTTTATTTATATTCCTGAAGCTCCCTGTCTCATTTCACAAGATCATAAGCTGCAGCAGCAGAATTAGGTCATTTGGCCAACCAAGTCTACTTCACCACAGCTGATATATATTTCCTTCTCAGACCCATCATGTTGAGGCCCTTTCAACCTTACAGCGTTATAGCTTCCGAAACCTTACATTTACTTTCTATTTTACTACATTTACAACAGATTTCCTCATCCAGGGTTCCTGTTACTTGTTTTTCCTCCTCACTGGAGTATGTATAGAAGATTAAAACAAGTTGCTTCTTATTTTTAACTTTTGCACCGTTTGAATCTTTGTGTGTAAACATATAAACAAGTTCATAAAGTTGCTTTAGCTGGAACATAATGGTAGCAAGGACATAGCTGAGAGATTAAAGTTAAAAGGCAAGGTCATAGCTGAGAGATGAAAGTTTCAGAAGCATGCATGACAAAGTAGCAGAAGATAAGGGTGAAACTGTAATAAAAGCTGTCTGTTTTTATGAATCAGAGAACAATTAGAGAGCGGACAGGGGGTGTCATCTCTGAATGTTCCAGCTGAGTATTTGCAAATAAAGGCTTTCGTCTTCTTGAAGAATTCCCCGTGTCTGTGTCATCTTATCCAAATTTGAGTCTTAAAACCACGACATATGCAGGCCTAAATTCTGGGCTTCAAGTGACTCCTACATGCTTGATATGGATTTACCCAGAACTATCTTAAAACATAAGGAGTTGTGATCACTATTCCCAAAATGTACTTGCACTGAAACCCCTCTCACTACAATGGTGGAACTGGTAGAGCTGCTGACTCACAGTGCCAGAGGTCCTGGTTTGAAACTTACCTCGGTTGCCGAAAACAGAGAAAAAAAACAGCCCTGCAAGGTGTATAATATTTTTGACACTGTCATAGGCCTTTCTTACATATGCTGTCATAATGCACTGTAGTCTCTAAACAACCCTTCAGTAATTTTCCTTGTCCTCCATTTCAGAATAATTGTGTTTTAAGCCGATAACTCGACACTAGCACTGGCAATAAATAAATAAATAAAAAAATAAAATACGCAGCTTTCCAGCCCATTATCTCATTGGCTACTCTTGCTGCAAATCGGTGTCATCTTCCTCTAGTCGTGGCGGTGGGGGATTGGAAGGGGCCTCACAAGTGGAACAGCCTAGGGCCTCTCTTCATCTAAATCCAGCCCTGACTGTATGTTCTCATCTAAATCATTGATATAGATGACAAACAGTAACAATCCCAGCACAGAACCCTGAGGCACACCACTAGTCACAGGCCTCAAGTCCAAGAAGCAACCTTCCACCATCACCCTCTGTTTCCTTCCATGAAGCCAATTTGTTATCCATTCTGTAATCTCTCCTTGGATCCCATGCAAGCTAACCATCCAGAGCAGCCTACCATGCAGAACTTTGTCAAATGCCTTCATGTATACAACATCTACAGCTCTGCCCTCATCGACCGTTTTGGTCACGTCTTCAAAAAACTCAATCAGATTTGTGAGACACGACCTCCCATGTACAAAACCATGCTGACTATCCCTAATCAGCCCATGCCCATCCAAATGCCTGTATAACCTGTGTCTCTGCATATCACATGCCAGGCTTTGCCCAACCCCCATCTCTCTTTTCCAGCTTTCTTCCCCCTACTCCATCAGTTTGAAGGCCTACCATTCCCGACCCGAAACATCGAATGGTCATTCCCTCCACAGATGTTGCCTGATCCACTGGGTACCTCCAGCACTTTGTGTTTTTTTCTCAAGCTTCCAGCCTCTGCGATTCCTTGTGTCTTCAATGTAACAGCTCTAACTGAAGGCTGGATATAATATGAATACAATAGGGCTGACACTTCAAAGAAGAGCTGTGAAAACAATAAACCTGATGTGATAATGTTATACCATTATAGTTATGCGAGGTGCGGAAAGGCAGAGCTAAGGAAGTAAGTGCCATTCAAAGAGAGATTGAGAATGAATTATAATGCAATTATCCAGAGTGGAAAACTGAACATTTTATTCAACCATTTTTCACTTTACAAATCTGACCATTATTCCCAGCACTGATGCTGTGAGATTCACACTGTGCCAAGGTTCAATAACCATGGACTTATCGCACACTTGGTTTTGTGAACAAAAACTTGATTAAATGACAGCTAAGTGACTTGTATTATTGCAGTCATAATATTGGAAAGCTCCCTGTTCATGGCCACATGTTTAACACGAGGAAGGTTAACGCGGGGAAGCATGGACCAGTTGGTTCAATGGTGCTTTATCCCCATGTGCGCACTGCACAGTGAAATTCCTTTTGCATAGATCACACGTGCATGAGTCGCCATATTATTGCGCCTTTTACAAAAAGTCCAAAGCGCTAGATGTACTGGGGTGGCATCCAATCCGGGTAATCTCCAGGCTGCTGCAGAGCCTCCTCTGTCGCCCTCGACTGGCTGGGTCCGAGAACTGACGCCCCTTGATGGCGATGGAGGTAATACCTCCCCTATTGGCCACTCCTCGAGTCCGTCGTCCCACCTCCTCGGTTCTCTGGTCTTTAGGGCCAAGCTCGTTAGCCTCTGAGCTTCCCCCCTTCATGCCGTGGTCCGCTGGGTCTCTCTCCGTGGTGGTGGGGGGCTCAACAGCTTCCCCCTAGAGACCAAGGCCCACTGGGTCCCCCTTCATCTGCCACCGCACGGCCCATCCCGGGAGCCTTACTGGTAGTTGGTCCAAATGGACATCTTCACTGTGTTGGAAGGAACTGCAGATGCTGGTTTACACCAAAGATAGACACAAAACACTGGAGTATCGAGAGATGCTGTCTGTCCTGCTGAGTTACTCATGCATTTTGTGTCTTCTCTGCTGCTTCATTGCCACATCCTTTCAGATGTTTCACTTCTTTTGCTTTTGTGCTGAGTAAACGATAACGAATTAGAGTCATTTGGGAAGATACGCAATTCCTGTCATTTAGCAAAGTGAACAACGCCAACTCTAGCGAATGTTATACAGACAAATTATTCAGCAGACAGTGGAGGGTTAACAGTCTTTCTGCTTTTGTGAAGTCTTCCAATTATCATAGCTGAATTCATATTGTTACCAAGATAGAAGCACAAAATATAGTTAAAGCACCAGTCAGTGTGCTTGTGTGGAAGCAATTAGTGGTCATATATCTTGAGATGGTTACTAGTTTGGTGGTATTGAAATGATAAAGTAGCATGTAAAGCAGAAATGAAATGAGTTCAAGTCCCTCAACGGCAGGTTTTTGATTAATCCAAATTCATCTTCTTGTAATACCTAGTGCTGTCCAAATTATTGTTCCAATGCATACATACATGGTAAATGGTGACATGAAACAATGAGAAATACTTACAACTTGATTTGACAAGCCGAGTGCCAAATGAAAAGTCCAGGAGGCAATTCAAGTTGGTGGATTGCTCACGACTAGTTATGCTATCCTGCACCGAGAATGATGTGCACTTTTCATTGCAAAATCATAAGGTCTCTGAAGAGGAGTATGGTTCCTTGTGATTCTGGAACTGAATGAGACAAGCAGTGAATAGAGCCACCAAGGATGTACAGGTTTGTAGGTTAATTGGCTTCGGTAAAATTGTAAATTGTCTCTAGTGTGTAGGATGGTGCTGGTGTACGGGGATCACTGGTCAGCACAGACGCGGTGGGCCGAAGGGCCTGTTTCCGTGCTGTATCTCCAAAGTTTAATAGGGCCCTGCCTACAACGCCAGAGATCCGGGTTCGATCCTGACTTAGGGTACTGTCTGTACGGAGTTTGCACATTCTAATTCTGCACACTAATCTCTTGTGTGGAGCATTTCTAGACAACATGGACAAGTGACCGTTTCGTGTTGGGAACTCTTCTTCAAACTGATAGCAGGGGAGTGGGAAGGAAAGCTGTAAACGAGGATGGGCGGGACAGAGCACGGCACACACAGGCAAGGGGGTTATTTGATAGGCAGATTGTTGGAGAAAGGACAGGGATGAAAAAGGCAGGTGTGAGCCCAAACAGGATAAAGAGTTGCAAATTGTGAAACTCGGGGAATAGAAAAGTTGAGAATTGTGTAGCCACTGGAAAAAAAGTTTTAAAAGCTCCCTTTTTGATTTGACCGCAGTTTCTTGCATCACTCATCTTTAATGAAACTAAGAAAATGCTACCTTACCATCTCGTTGCTTTCCCTGTTCAATCTATTCTGGGGCTAAGGGAGAGACATGGAGAGTTGTATGATGTGCATGAGAGTTGCAGCGATGTGGATGAATAATCCATTGGTACTTGGTAACAATAGATTGGATAACAATATCGCATTATTCTTGTATTAAAACTAGCAGAGTAAGGTGTTGGCCCTTTGGCTCTTTGCAAGCCTGTCCTTGGAGAACAATGCCTCGTTTATTGTATCTGATTCATCATTAGCTCTGTGCAAGAATGCATGAACCGCAGAGGCCAAGCAACAGCACCTCAATTAATTGCATTCCTAATGGGGAGAGACTTTCTTTCTATGTCAGTGCAAGCTATTTATTTTTAAATAAGTCCCGAGAAATGGAGGTAAAGGGAATTAAAAGGGATGAATGTTTTCAAAGATCAAAATGCTATTGATGAAAATTAATTTCCAGAATGCAATGAAGCGAAGCATGTACGGAATTCAATTGATATTTGGAAAATCTGCCTCTATTGTGTGTTTTATATTATTCAAGAAGTCATAACGTTTACTAATTGGAACTTGAATACCTTTGAAAGGGATAACATTTGCATGGTTCAGAGAAAGAGAGCAGAATTGGTACTTTCCAGACCAGGTGCTCTCAGCTACTAATAAGCACAGAAGTGGGGCAGTGAAGTGGAAAAGATGAGCTTGCTGTAGTCATGTGCGGCTGGACAAGGAAGGCTTGCAGGAATTTTAATTTAGTTTAGAGATACAGTGCAGAAACCGGCCCTTCTGCCCACCGAGTCCGCACAGACCAGCAATCCCTGCAATTTAACACTATCCTACACACACTAGGGACAGTTTACACATACACCAAGCCAAGTGACTTACATACCTGTATGTCTTTGGAATGTCTCCAATGAGGTAGATGGTGTCTCCAATGAGATAGATGGGGTCTCCAATTAGATAGATGGGGTCTCCAATGAGATAGATGGGGTCTCCAATTAGATAGATGGGGTCTCCAATGAGGTAGATGGGGTCTCCAATGAGGTAGATGGGGTCTCCAATGTAGCAGTGGGGCATCCAATGAGGTAGATGGGGTCTCCAATGAGGTAGATGCTACAATGATAACATATAGCATTGCATTATATTAATATGTTATTATATTAACATATAATAATATGTAGTATTGGGAAACATCTCTACGTCCCAAAACCTAAAATACAGGCCAGTTATTGGAGATTGCCAAAAGCAAGACTTCGAAACCAGAATTAACTATGGTATTCTTACTATTGTATACTGAATACTCTATTAAAAATGTCTTGGGATATTTTTTCATGTTAAATGTTGAAATGATTATTGTTCCATTCCTTAAGGATACCCAATAAAAATGAGGAACTGTAAAAACCGCGCTGAACTTTTTCCGCCTTCTTGATCCCAGGAGGGTAATGTTAAAATGCATTTCTAAGGCTGCCTCAGTTAACTGTTGATTGAATTGAGATCCTTCTGATCCACACAGTCCAGTAGCACACCATGGAGTGCAGTTGCAGTACAATCTATTATTGCAGACTTCTCACACGGTGTGAATAGCAACTTGGCAAGTTAAAGCTAGATCCTAAAACTGTCACTACCATTTTATTCAGTGAGACTGATGCTGTTGTCCTTGGAGAGACTGTGCAGGTGAAGCACTTTGCTGAAAAATCACTCAAACAAAAGCCCATTAGTCCTCAAAGTAGTGCAGCCAGTCCAACAGTGAAGCTTTTATCACATTGTCATTGAAGGGGAGCTGTGGACCTGGTGCTGTCTGATAAGGGAAGGGTTTTCAAATGCGCATTCCATGTGCAGAATAAGGATTTTTCCAACTCACGGAGGCAGTCATCAAGATAAAAAAGAAAATGACGTCAAGTGAAAATTTAATATGGATTTATTTTGTGGAGAAATCAGATTTTAGCGATAAATTGCATCCAGCAACGAAAGATGCTTATGTAGGTGACCATTTTTCTAGGTTATCTCAAATAGGCAATGTAGATTAAATAATTACATGATCCCGTAAAGAATATTAGTTATAAAATTAGAAGTAAAGTACATTAGTTTTTTATTTGGGGAAAATAAACTGTTTGGAGGAATTCAATGGGTCACACAACATCTGTGGAGGGAAATGGACAGGTGATGTATTGGGTCAGGACCCTTCTTCAGAACGAGAGTAAGATTCACTCGGGGGGTGGGAGTGGGTTCACCTGAAGTATTTGCCTGTTCTTGTTTGCCAGTGTGGCAGTCGCTCATTCTCTGTGTCGTGCTGCATGGTCCCCATCTCCTGAAATGTGCCGCACCAAATGATCAATATCGCTGATGGACAACTGACATGGGCCGTTTACTTTAGTTTAGAGATACGGCAGGAAAACAGGGAAATTCGGCCAACCGAGTTCGCGCTGACCAGCTGACCAGCGCACTATCCTACGCATTGGGGACAATTTTCAATTTTTACCGAAGCCAAGTTAGCTTACAAACCTGTACGTCTTTGGTGTGTGGGAGGAAACCGGAGCACCAGGAGAAAACACACGTTGTCATGGGGAGAACGTACAAACTCCGTACAGAAATCAACCATAGTCAGGATCTAACCTGGGTCTCTAGCGCTGCAAGGTAACAACTCTACCGCTGAGCCACTGTGCCACCACTTGTTGTTATACAAACATAGAAACATAGAAAATAGGTGCAGGAGTAGGCCATTCGGCCCTTCGAGCCAGCACCGCCATTCAATATGATCATGGCTGATCATCCAACTCAGTATCCTGTACCTGCCTTCTCTCCATACCCCCTGATCCCTTTAGCCACAAGGGCCACATCTAACTCCCTCTTAAATATAGCCAATGAACTGGCCTCAACTACCTTCTGTGGCAGAGAATTCCACAGATTCACCACTCTCTGTGTAAAAAATGTTTTTCTCATCTCGGTCCTAAATGATTTCCCCTTTATCCTTAAACTGTGACCCCTTGTTCTGGACTTCCACAACATCGGGAACAATCTTCCTGCATCTAGCCTGTCCAACCCCTTAAGAATTTTGTACGTTTCTATAAGATCCCCCCTCAAGCTTCTAAATTCTAGCGAGTACAAATCGAGTCTATCCAGTCTTTCTTCATATGAAAGTCATGCCATCCCAGGAATCAGTCTGGTGAACCTTCTCTGTACACCCTCTATGGCAAGAATGTCTATCCTCAGATTAGGAGACCAAAACTGTACACAATACTCCAGGTGTGGTCTCACCAGGTATAGGTTTCTAAATCCACAGTTTGAGCTTTCCTAGCATCCTGCAGCAGATTGCCAGGGATACAATAGGCACAGTGGTGCAGCGGTAGAGCTGTTGCCTTATAGTGCCAGTGACCCGGGTTCAATCCTGACTATGGGTGCTGTCTGTACGGAGTTTGCTAGTTCTACCTGTGACCTCGTGGGTTTTCTTCAGGTTTCTTTCCGCACTCCAAAGATGTACAGGTTTGTAGGTTGTGCAGGAAGGAACTGCAGAACTACTGAAGATAGACAGAAAATGCTGGAGTAACTCAGCGGGACAGGCAGCATCTCTGGAGAGAAGGAATGGGTGATGTTTCAGGTTGAGACCCTTTTGTCGGTTAATTGGCTTTGGTAAAATTGTAAATTGTCTCTAACGTGTAGGGACACTAAAACATGGACTTTGGTAAGTTGTGGATATTGAGGAAGGTTGTCAAAGTACATAGCAGGACGTAGATCAGTTGGAAATGTGGGCGGAGAAATGGCGGGTGAAGTTGAGCACAAGTGTGAGACATTGCATATTGGAAGGTCAAATGCAAGAGAAAAGTAGCCACTAAATGGTAGAAGGTAGACAAAGGTGCTGGACAAACTCAGCAGGTGCAGCAGCATCTATGGAGCGAAGAAAATAGGCAACGTTTCCTATTTCCTTCGCTCCATAGATGCTGCTGCACCTGCTGAGTTTCTCCAGCACTTTTGTCTCCCTTTGATTTTCCAGCATCTGCAGTTCCTTCTTAAACACTAAATGGTAGAACCTTTTGAGGCATTGAGGGATCTTCGGGTGCGAGTGTTTCAATCGCTGAAAGCGGCAACACAAGTGGACAGGTTGGTCAAGAAGATATGCGTGTTCTTCCTTCTTCAGTTGGGGCATTGGGGAAACTCATCTCCCCGCTACCTTCAGGTAGAAGGTACAGGAGCCTGAAGACTGCAACAACCAGGTTCAGGGATAGCTACTTCCTCACAGCCATCAGGCTATTAAACTTGGCTCAGACAAAACTCTGAACATTGATAGCCCATTATCTAGCAATGTTACAAAATTTTGAGATTTAAAAAATCAAGTCTGCAATTTATCCCATCAGATAAAGCATAAAAATAAGTTTAATTTGACACCTAATTCACTTTCATATCTCAAGTATTTAAAAAGTTATGGCCATTTTCATACTGGGAAATTAGCATCTTGTTCCCTACTGATTTTCTATGGACATAACAAAAAAGTTGTGATCGTGAACAGTCAAAAGCCCATAACTTTCTTAAAAATTAAGAGAACTAAATGAAATTTTCAGTTATCATAGATTGAAGCATTCTGAAACAAATATAAAATTATCTTACTTGGATGACCTGAAATTAAAGCATATAATTAGTTAGTTACCTAATTGTAGCTAATTTCAGACTTCAATTACTAGATCTAAACATCTATCCATTTCTTAATAAATGATTAACATTTTTAAATAGCCTAAATGTCCAAATAATATTCACAAATAATTCACAATAAAACATGATTTTTAAATCTCATTTACATTAATTTATAGACCAAATGGAAGGAATTTAGTGTTCAATTGCTGTAAATTAAAGTCCATTTAAATCAGCTTTCTAGTGGGTCCCTGTGGAACGCGCTGGTTTAGAACGTTCACATTGCGGTAGATTTGTGCCTCAAATGCCGAGAAAAATACTGCGGGATATAATGGGCCCAAAATGAGCTACTCGCAATATTAAACTTTGTATAAAGGGATCTTTAGAAGCCCTTTTTAATGTAAAAATATACAGCCTACCTTCTGCTATTTGCTTTATGAGACCCTGCGGTTGCTGGTGTTCGCGGGTTTAGAGGTTGATTTTTAAACTACTATAACTATTATACGAGGCCTTTAAAACTAATAATAGCTTTTGCGACGGGGTCTTCCAGCGATTTTTCGTTAATAATTAACTAGGCTGAACATCTTCGATTTGAACAGCCTAGAGAAAATTGCGTTTTAAACCCGCCCCCCTCTAAACGGCACCAAAATCGCGCACACCCGCAGCGACAGATTTTCAGCGACGCTTCAGGTAGGCTTTGCAACATACCTACATTATCTGTTATTTACACTTTATCAGTTTATTTATTCATGTGTGTGTATATACGTATATAATGGTATATGGACACACTGATCTGTTTTGTAGTCAATGTCTACTATATTCTGTTGTGCTGAAGCAAAGCCAGAATTTCATTGTCCTGTCAGGGACACATGACAATAAACTCACTTGACTTGACATTGAGCACAAAATCTGGCAAGTCATGTTGCAGCTGTGTCAAACTTTGGTGAGACCACGTTTGGAGTTCTTCATGCAATTCTAGTCGCCACCCGAAACGTTGCCTATTTCCTTTGCTCCATAGATGCTGCCGCACCCGCTGAGTTTCTCCAGCACCTTTGTCTACCTTCTTCCATTTAGTGTCTACTTTTCTCATGCAATTGACCTCCCAATATGCAATGTCTCACACTTGTGCTCAACTTCACCCGCCATTTCTCCGCCCACATGCGGGGTGAGAAGATGCACAGATGGAGAAATTATCAATTACATGGAAGAAACGCTGCTTCTCAATTTAACTTCATTTCATGAAATGTTATTATTTTGCCACGGGATGAGAACGATTGTAGGCATTTTCCTTTGTGTATATATTGGGTTGTTGAAGCATTGAACACCTATTTTAATTGCTTGTGTGTGTTTGGAGCTATATTCCCCAACTGACCACTTCTACATCAGTGTATCATTACTAAACTATGCTCCATTTGTGCTCTTAGAAGTCGCTTCAAGAAAAATGATTTTGAAGCTAAATGACAAGATTATTCCATGCTTGACCAATCGTGCCTTTATCATTCGAACAGTATCTTCAATCATGGATTAGTGGGTCTATTAATATTATATGAGAGGCTGAAAGCTCATAAAATTCAAATGAATGATTCTAGATTTAATTAATTGACAAAAAGGAGTGAAATGTCAACGGTAGAACCTTATTAAGTGCTGTCAGCTATGTGTTACAGTCTTTAACAAAAAGATAGCAATCGCTATCCTTTGAGAGTCTGGCTAACAGTTTCACGTTTAAAGCACCATTCTCTTTTGCATTTGTCATTTTCATTACAATAGTGTTAAAAATGGTAGCACAATAGACATACAAAATTCTGTCAGCTCATTGAATTGTGACATTTACACGCAGAGCGAACAATGCATCCAAGCAAGAGACACAAAATGCTGGTGGATCCCAGCGGGTCAGGCAGGATCTCTGCAGAACATGGATATGGCTTCCCTGTGCCCCATCTGGACTTGCACTTTTTTCTCCCCTTCCACCTGCATTCCTTCCTCGAGCTTCACTATTCACAACTCTGCAATGCTTTTATCTCACACCTTGTGTCTTTTCATTTCTGGCTTTGTCCAACCATCTGCCTAACCCCCCCCCCCCCCCCCCCTCACTTGTGTTCACCAGCCAGGCTGTGCCTGCCCCATCCTCTCTTCCAGTTTTCTTCCTCCCCCCTCCAATCAGTCTGAAGAACGGACCCAACCTGAAACGTCACCTATTCATCGTCTCCAGAGATGCTGAAGAACCAATTACTCCAGCACTTTCTGTCTTTTTTGTAAACCAGCATATGCAGTTCCAGTCTGAAGAAGGGTTTCGACCTGAAACATTACCTATTTCCTTCACTCCATAGATGCTGCCTCACCCGCTGAGTTTCTCCAGCACTTTTGTCTACCTATGCAGTTCCTTATTTCAGTATCACGAGACTGCTTTTGGAAGTTATCAAAAGTCAAAGCATTGCAGAAGCTGGACTTGAGAGACAGTAACAGAAGACTGGTATTGAAAGTGTTTTATTATTGTGTTGTATATCGAGGTACAGTGGAAAACTCTATGTGTTAATCCAGTCAAATCACACCATACATGAGTACATTCATGCCATATCCAAGTAAAACAGGCAGTGCAAAGAGAAATACACCAGAGTGGAAGAGTCTTTGGGCTTGGATGATTGTCACTAATATATCTTGAGCTAGACTTGGAACATTTCTGAAAGCAAAGAAGTATATAAAATGTGTGTATGTATGTGTCCAAAATCAAGAAAATAATAGATCGGGTAAACACACAGAGTCTCTTGCCCAGAGCAGGGAAGTAGAGAGCCACAGAACATAGGCTAAGGGGAGAGGGAAATTTAATAGGAACCTGAGGAGTAACATTTTTGCACAAAGGGTGGCGGGTGTATGGAACGAGCTGCCGGAGGAGGTGGTTGAGGCAGGTACTTTAAGAAACATTTAGACAGGTACATGGATAAGGATTTGAGGAATATGGGCCAAACACGAGCAGGTGTGACCAGTGCAGATGGGACATGTTTGTTGGTGTGGGCAGTTTGGTCTGAAGGGCCTGTTTCCATGCTGTGTAACTCCACGAGTCAGAGGAGGATCATGAGATAGTGCAAGCGTGGTGGAGATTGGCATCAAAGGTGAAGCTTTAGAGTACTGTACATGTGCAGGAAGCTGCAACAGTACTGGCACCAACGTACTGAGAAAAGAGAAGAGGGGGAGGGCTTAGTATAACTGATACAAGAACTGATTCAACTCAACCGCACAGCATCAGACATGATAGTTCCTATAAACCACACCTTTGGAGAAAGGGAAGTGGGTTAAAGGAGAAGTTGTTCATGCAAGAAACACATTTAGCCAGGCGACTCAGGGTGATGGTGGAGGTGAACCCTGTCCAAGTAAGAGGTGAAGAGGCCTCAGACCATCATAGTGTGAAGTGTTTTGATATAGAAATATTGGACATCCCCTGAAAGCCAACCATTTGGGACTAGGAACATGGAAACTGTCCAAAGTATTAGATGATGCTATGGAGTTGCATATGTAAGTGGAAAGAGGCTGGATAAATGGGAGATAGTAGAGCTTTGAATGTAATGCAACAGTGCTCAATTCTAAGCTTAAAAGATGAAGTATATCCATTTTGACCTTACAGTATTCAAGCATTTATAAGAATGAAAGTATCTAATTGTAAACATGCAAAATACCAATGAGGTTTCAAGATAGTAATTTCCAACCAACAACATCTGGATATTTATCACTATTTTACAATTGCAATATGTTCCATACAACCAGTCCGACATTAAATAGGGGAGGGGGGGGGGGGGGGGGGGGGGGGGAGGGGTAATGCTGTGGTCGATGGCAGGTGGATGAAAGAAGAGAAACTGTTAATAGTTCATGATTTTTTTTAGCTGCAAAGAAACTCTTCAGATGGAATATTTTTGCTTTTCCCTTCGTCCCAATTGATAGACACAAAAAGCTGGAGTAACTAAGCGGTTCAGGCAGTATCTCCGGAGAAAAGGAATAGGTGATGTTTTGGGTCGAGACCCTTCTTCAGATTCTGAAGAAGACCCGGGTCCAATCCTGACCAAGGGTGTTGCCTGCACAGAGTTTGGACGTATTTGGAAAGGTATGCTGATGTGATCGGACTTGGTTGACACAACACTTTGGTTCTGTCTTTTTCTTCAGTAAACAAGCACAAGCCATGGATTGAGACATCCTACCACGGAGTGATTACGGAGAACAACAACATCGTGTTCCTGGACCCTCCTCTGGTCGCTCTGGACAAGGATGCCCCAGTACGCTATGCCGGTGAGTTATAACGCCATTAGTCTTCCCAAATGCTGAAGCTCGTGTTATATTTCATTGTATCCACGGGACTGTGACACACGATGACTCCTTTCGCGGTACAGATTCTCTTTGACGCCTTGCGATGACGGATGCCACTCTTGCGACAAGTCCATCTTGTGTTGGAAAGAAACAAATTGATTTGTGGGTTTTTTGGCAGCTGCTTTGAAACAAAATGAAAAGTGTTCACACTTACTAACAAAGAATGTTTTATTTTAGTGTGGTTGAGAGCTGTTTGGGGAACTTCAGCATCTCTTGTGGTCTATTATGTACATCTGTCTGTGGAGCACTATTGAAAGGCATTTGGATCAATGCCCTTGTGTTCGTGGCAATGATACCGTTAGGATAGTTAGTGCCAATGATTTATACTGGTGCGATTCGAAAACTTGAACTGCCATTGAAAGAAATGGCAATCTGATTCTAGCCTGACGGCTATATGATAATAGGGGGAATAATTAGAATTGCTGATGGCATCAATAACAATTTACATCATTAGCATGTTTACTAATACTTTTGACTTCTGGGTCATGAAAATAAATTAGCCTTTACTGAACCTTTTGATTGTTACTGACAATACGGCCCTGTGGTTTGGAATGCAATTACTGTTACGCTTTCGGAGGATGCCTGTAGTTGTAAGGTATCTCTAGGTTGATGGCACAGCTTTCCATATAGGCTTAGGGAATGAGGATTTCTGTATAGAACTGTTGAGTTGGTAGTTGTGATTTACTAGTATATTCAAACACTATTGATATCCAGTGCTATTTTTAACACGTAACCAATAACAAAGTTTAACATTGTTTAAGGGATCATATTTTCTCACTTGCCGGCTTCAGTTAATTAGTACGTTTTAATGACGCTAAGGAAAAAAAATTAGGATCTCTGATTTTATTGTACGTTGATAAGAAGGTAGTGGAATAATTTGACTTTTTCCTGTAGTGTACTGGTGATTTGAGGAAAATTAATTTAGATGGAAGTACCTTAGTTGAGTTTATTTGCGTGGAGTTTTTCCTTCTGTAGATTGATGGCTCCAGCTGGCTTTTTCCAATCAGTGTAAGATTTACGGTGTTATTACATGGCAGACGGCTGACTTCACTGCTTCCTGCTAGGACATGTTTTTGTCTAGTGTGACTTTCATTGGTTCCAGAGTATTGTCTGGAAGATTTTGTCGGTTCATCTGAAATCATCAAAGTGGTACAAGCTGATCGTTGCTCTTAAGTCACACAACCCTGCTGCCTTTTCAGAAAGGAGAGTATAATGCCCCTGTCCCACTTAGGAAACCTGAACGGAAACCCCTGGAGACTTGGCGCCCCACCCAAGGTTTCCGTGCGGTTCCCGGAGGTTTTTGTCTGTCTCCCTACCTGCTTCCACTACCTGCAACCTCCGGCAACCACCTGCAACCTCCGGCAACCACCTGCAACCTCCGGGAACCGCACGGAAACCTTGGGTGGGGCGCAAAGTCTCCAGAGGTTTCCTTTCAGGTTTCCTAAGTGGGACAGGGGCATTAAGAATATAAAAGTCTGATCTATAAACTTGAATACATGGAAGAAAATGTGAGATGCAATGTTATTTTACATTGTTGATTGGATGAAGGAAAATGTCTGCATAAATAATTGAAATATTTAATGATTTCTTATTCACGAAGAGAATACTCATGTGCTGCACATAAAATTATTTAATTGCTGTGTGAACTTTTTTATCACTGAATTAAATGCTACATCTGGCAAATCAAACACATTTAATCTAATTAAAATATAATAAAATTCTGTGTTTATAATTACACCATCATAACTAAAGTTATGCAGGTATTTACTAAATATGAACAAAACTCTCAAAAGTTTGTTTTAAAACAAATGTTACAATCTAAAATGAAAACAGGAATTAATGAAAATATAGCAGGTGAAACAGCATCTGTGGAGAGAGATGTACTGTCTGTATAACTCGTTATCACCTATCCCACAGCTAACAATGGACCATTGTGGGCTCCACCTCTCCTCGATCATCATTGCTTTTTGCATATCTTTCATTCATTTGTTCTATTTGCCTTCTATTTATCTTGTTTCCCTCTCACCTGACTCTCAGCCTGAAGAAGGGTCTCAACCCAAAACGTCACCTATTCCTTTTCTCCAGAGATGCTGCCTGACCCGCTGAGTTACTCCAGAAGGGTTAACATTCACGTCAGTGGCCTTTGAACAGGAATTAGAATTAAGTTTCAGAGAAGATGGGGTTGAGGGGACAGATCAGCTATGATTAAGCCTTTGCCACACGTTCTTATCCTCTTCACCCAATACAGCCATTCCCTCTGAATTCTCCATGTCTCCCTTCTTTTGCATCTTAAAGCAAGAGTCAAGACTGATTCTGATCTGATCCCACTATCCTTCATGTCCATTTTGGGGAGGATTTAAGATCATTTGGCTCCATGTCATTCAGATTAGTGCAAAGGATTTTGAGGTTTGAATAGTGTGGGATCCAATTTGTGTCAGAAATTCTGTTTCATGATGGTTCTGCTTATTTTTGTGGGAATTACATCTAAATACCATTACAAACATATGGCCGCTACCTGCCATCAATCTTGTTCTTCCTTCATGGTGAGTCATTCTAATTCCTTGCCCCCATCCAACCTCCACTGTGAAAACCAACATCAATGGAGTGGACATCTTTCAACTATTCATTCTAAAATACAACTTGGAACCAAATCCATTTGTTGTGGTCGATGCAAGGGAAGGGACAGGTTTTCACCATTAAGAGGCCTCAGAAAGTCCAGCCCAGCTAATGTTTGATATCTTTATTGTTATTAGCAGGGTTCAGGGTCAGCCGTGTCTGGACATTAATTCTGATGCCATCATCCTGGAGTATTGTGTGCAGTTTTGGTCCCCTAATTTGAGGAAGGACATTCTTGCTATTGAGGGAGTGCAGCGTAGGTTTACAAGGTTAATTCCCGGGATGGCGGGACTGTCATATGCTGAGAGAAAGGAGCAGCTGGGCTTGTACACTCTGGAGTTTAGAAGGATGAGAGGGAATCTCATTGAAACATATAAGATTGTTAACTGCTTGGACACGCTGGAGGCAGGAAACATGTTCCCGATTTTGGGGGAGTCCAGAACCAGGGGCCACAGTTTAAGAATAAGGAGTAAGCCATTTAGAACGGAGACGAGGAAACAGTTTTTCTCACGGAGAGTGGTGAGTCTGTGGAATTCTCTGCCTCAGAGGGCGGTGGAGGCAGGTTCTCTGGATGCTTTCAAGAGAGAGCTAGATAGGACTCTTAAAGATAGTGGAGTCAGGGGATATGGGGAGAAGGCAGGAACGGGGGGGTACTGATTGGGGATGATCAGCCATGATCACATTGAATGACGGTGCTGGCTCGTAGGGCGAAATGGCCTACTCCTGCACTTATTGTCTATTGTCTATTGTCTATCCTGGGAACGTCTCCTGTTCTTCCTCCTGAGACAGGAGCGGAATTTCATTTTGGCTTTATGACACCTGTTTAGATGTAATTAAAATGTTAATCTGATACTTCTTAATTATTTTGATAGAAAATAAACAAGTGTTTCCATTGATGCCTAAATATTCAAAACACACCAGCATCTCCACAGAACATAAAGCCATCATGGCGACATGAGGAACAGCAGCTGCTGGAATTGCAAAGTGCTGGAGGACCTCAGCGGGTTCGGGTAGCACCTGTGGAGCGAATGGAGAGGCGACGTTTCTTCGGAATTAGGTTGAGTCCCGAACTGAGAGGTCGCCTGTCCATTCCCATGGCAGATACTGCCTGACTCATCGAGTTGTTCCACCACTTTGTGTTTTAATAAAGTCTTCACGAATTGGTGCCATTTTTATATTTAATTTTAATTTTAATTTTATTATTTATTTCGAACAGAATAAAAGAATAAAAAGCAAATGTGAAACAGCATACAAAAAACAAAACAAGAATATTTATCAAGTGTCATAAACAATATCTATAAATAAATGAAATCGTATGTGTCCGAAAAGGAGCAGGAAGAAGTCAAAGCTGATTAATTCCCACCCCTTATTCAACTGCTTGTAATTATCTTATACAAATTTCGCAGCTATATGTACACCATATGTACACCAGCCACTATATGTACACCAAATTATTTACATTTATACACTAATCAAATATTTACAAAGCCATACAAAGAGAGAAAAAGAAAAAGAAAAGAAAAAACCCTGATATACTATACAGTATCTTAGTCATATATACAACCCATCACCCTATAATCACCCTTGCCAATACAATCAGTATAACAAATATCCCACTCACAATCACCTATCCTCATCCCAATATCCTTTTAAACAAGTGTTTTTGTACATCTTTTTAAACTGAATTATGCTTGTGCTAAGTTTTATCTCCTGTTCCAGACCATTCCACAAATTCACACCACAGATTGCTATGCACATACTTTTAAGAGTTGTTCTGACATTGAGTTTTTTTTAATTATGTTCCCCTCTCAAATTATACCCACCCTGTCTTTCCATAAACAGTGTTTGTATATTTCTTGGAAGTAAATTATTTCTTGCTTTGTACATGATTTGCGCAGTCTTAAATTTAACCAGATCAGTTTAATTTAAATTTCCATGTGTTCAGGACCTTTTTTTCTGCCAGCTTTGGACAGGTTTGGAGAGATATGATCCAAACACAGGCAGGTGGGACTAGTGTAGCCGGGACATGTTGGCCAGTGTGGGCACGTTGGGCCAAGGATACACTGTATCACTCTATGACTCGAGCTATCCCTCTCGTTACCTGAAGGTACCTCACCAAAGTGACCACTTAATCTCAAGCACATGCAGAAGATCCTCGTGCCTTGCAAAATCTCGTAAAGTCGCAGAACAATTTACAGTTAATAAAACACATTTTTGAAATGAAGTTGCGTTATGATGTGGGATTTATCAGCAGCCAGTTTGTGCATGTCATAATTCCTCAAAGAGCAATTAAATGCCAGTGTAATCTGCCATCACGGATCCCACATCACAACATAGTCGACACTTCAGAAATATCTCTTTGGCTTGTAACTGGCTTGGGACATCTAACATAATCTTGAGGTCATGAAAGGCACAAGATAAATTCAAATGTTTATTTTCATTTTTTGATGTTGCTTGATAGATAAGCAGTGATTCACAACCGAGAGGAGCTCTGGTCATTTACTTTGAAAGGCCAGCAGGGAAATGTATACGTACATTTGCAGGGAAGATGAGCTTCAATGGTGCTGTATTGTCACAGTGCAAATGCATAGTAGAAATCTTTTCTTACAAACTGTCCAGCAGAGTATTCCCATCTCAAAGCACAATCCTCCGATTAGCAAAGTGTACAGAAATAGTCCACTGGGTCCGCATGCAAGAAGCGCCATGTTTTGGCATCATTTTCAAAGTCCAGTCCACGCTCTCGCTCTTATGAGGGTTGCCCGATCCAGGCAAGCCCCAGGCTGCTGTGTGGATTAACCGGTGAACCGATGTCCCCCTCCTCACCCATCCACCTTTGTGTAGGCCAAAGGACCTATATCCATGCTGTATCTCTAAAGTCCAAACATTCTGCTGCCCCAGAAAATTATTTCACACTTTTGAGCCAGGGTTGATGGGAATGATAGAGCCAGCATCGTTAGAATCATACATACTGTACAGAACCACATTGGCCGCACCGGGTTCCCTCTCCTACCGGCCTTGCTCCCCTCCTGTTGATTCCGTCATCAACTCCAGCTCAGTCCACCCCGTCTCTGTTCTTCAGGGAAGGGCAGCGTTTGCCCAGTGGCTTCCTCTCTACCGTCCACAGCCCACCGGGTCTTCCCTTCTGCCGCAGGGGACAAGCAGTGACTGGCTCAGTGGCTCTCCGGCAACATCTTTCACTGTGCATCTTGAATTGCTGTTGAAATAAGAGCCTCACTGGACTATTTCAGATGGTCATAAAGATTTAAGCCTGCTGATATGCCTGGACTTGTTTCCTACAAAATTAGATCAGGCCCCAGAATTACCAGCCCAGTCATATTATCACGATGCTGGTGTTCTGGCATCGGAAAGCAACAAATGTGAAGAAGAAAAGGGGAGATGCAACGAGACCTGGGTGTCATGGTACACCAGTCATTGAAAGTAGGCATGCAGGTGCAGCAGGCAGTGAAGAAAGCGAATGGTATGTTAACATTCATAGCAAAAGGATTTGAGTATAAGAGCAGGGAGGTTCTACTACAGTTGTACAGGGTCTTGGTGAGACCACGCCTGGAGTATTGCATACAGTTTTGGTCTCCTAATCTGAGGAAAGACATTCTTGCCATAGAGGGAGCACAGAGAAGGTTCACCAGACTGATTCCTGGGATGTCAGGACTTTCATATGAAGAAAGACTGGATAGACTCGGCTTGTACTCGCTAGAATTTAGAAGATTGAGGGGGGATCTTATAGAAACTTACAAAATTCTTAAGGGGTTGGACAGGCTAGATGCAGGAAGATTATTCCCGATGTTGGGGACCGAGATGAGAAAATCATTTTTTACACAGAGAGTGGTGAATCTGTGGAATTCTCTGCCACAGAAGGTAGTTGAGGTCAGTTCATTGGCTATATTTAAGAGGGAGTTAGATGTGGCCCTTGTGGCTAAAGGGATCAGGGGATATGGGGAGAAGGCAGGTACAGGATACTGAGTTGGATGATCAGCCATGATCATATTGAATGGTGGTGCTGGCTCGAAGGGCCGAATGGCCTACTCCTGCACCTATTTTCTATGTTTCTATGTTTAAGAGGTGATCACTGTCGGAAGTGGTCATCGCCCATTGCATGAATGTAAGTTGCCTCTTATCAAAGCAAGTCTGATCAATCAGTATCAATCCAGGTCTGGCTGAATGCAGGCACTGATTATTTTGTTTTCAGAGGAATTTATAAAGATTGGATTTACCTCAGATATTCTGCATCTGACAGTATCGTGTCATCGAGTCATTACGCACTGAAACAGCCCCTTCAGCCCCAAATTGTCAATACCAACCAAGGTTCCCCATCTAACATAGTCCTATTGGCCCATATTCCTCAAAACCGTTCCTATCCAAGTATCTGTCCAAATGTCAAATGTTTTAATTGTACGTGCCTTGACTACTTTATCTGGCAATTCGTTCCATATATCCAATGCCTTCTGCGTGAAAACGTTGCCCCTCAGGTTCCTCTTAATTCTTTCTTCTCTCAGCTTTAACATAAGCCTCTACGCTTGGAAAAGGACGCATGTACCCTATCTGTTCCCCTCATGATTTAAAAAAACCTCTATATGATTACTCTGTGCTCCAGGGAATAAAGTCCTAGCCTGCCAAACCTCAGGCCCTAAATATCCTCGTAATGCTCTTGTGCACTCTTCCAACTTCATGGCATTAAGAGTAACCAAAACTGAGAACAATACTTTCAGTGTGGTATGTCTAAAATCTTGTACAACTTATAATGGAGAGGACCCCATAAATAACATGTCCGAACAACTTTAGGCTTTATAGATACAGCATGGAAACAGGCCATTCGGCCCATTGAGTCCATGCTGACTGACTATCACCCTGTACACGAGCACTGTCCTACACACTAGGGACAATTTACAGCTTCCAGAAGCCAATTAACCTACAAACCTTTACGTCTTTGGAGTGTGGGAGGAAACCGAAGCACCTGTAGAAAACCCAAGCAGTCACGGAGAGAACGTGCAAATTCCGTATAGACAGCACCCATAGTCAGGATTGAACCTGGGTTTCTGGCGCTGTAAGGCAGCAACTCTACCACTGTGCATCTGCAACATTCCTGTGTGGTTGAAATGATTGGACTCCAGAAAACTACAATTGTCCTTTGTATTAATTATGTTGGCATCGTGGTTTAAATTAGAATCTAATTTAGAACCCTTTCATAGCAGCTGGGGAATTTGCATTCGTATAAGTAATGACATTCCAGACGATTTTCCCATGGTGGAATTGTCCAATGCAAGGGACCTAACTATAAGGTGAGAGGGGGAGTATTTTTACACAGAGAATGATGGGGTCTGGAACAAAATTGCCAGGGGTGGTGGTGGTGGCAGATAAGATAGTGGTGTTCAAGAGGCTTTTAGATAGACACATGGGCCACCAAATCGACCTACTGCCCGGCACTGGTACCTCTGACATCTCTCGATGGCCTCTGTCCACAAAGTCCCACCTCTCCAAATAGTGACGTGGTCGACCATGCTCTGAAACCTCTACAACCCACCTCCATCGGACGTACATTTGTACATTTGCCTTTTTTTCATTCTCGCTGCTCAACATCTGCATCCAATTCTACACATCTAAGCTTTCTCCTTTCATAAGCCGCCTTCCAGTTTATTGTCCAGTCTGTGGGACAGGACATAACCAAATCTGATGTTTACTAGTTGTAGGTTAGGGTGACACGATGGCGCAGCAGTAGAGTTGCTGCCTTACAGCGCTTACAAAGCCACAGACCCGGGTTCGATCCCGACTATGGGTGCTTGTCTATATCGAGTTTGTACCTTCTCCCCGTGACCTGCGTGGGGTTTCTCCGAGATGTTCGGTTTCCTCCCACGCTCCAAAGACGTACAGGTTTGTAGGTTAATTGGCTTAGTATAAATGTAAATTGCCCCTCGTGTGTGTAGGATAGTATTAATGTATGGGGATCGCGGGGCGGTGCGGACTAGGTGGGCCGAAGGGCCTGTTTCTGCGCTGTTTCTCTGTAAACTAAAAGTCATAATCCTGGATATGTGATAAGTGTAATCCTCCCAATTTCCTCACATATTCTCAGATGTTATGGGAGAACCCTTTGCCTGCTCAGGGTTTGTCTTTGCAATTGTTGGTTTCCTTGCCAAATGGACCATCCAGTTATATTTCGCTGATAGTACTGGTCTTAATTAAATGCATGAATTGTCAGGCTATATCAGTGAGTTTTTAAACACATTCATATGATGATAATTACAAAACACACCAGATTAGATACCGGAGACCCGGTTAATTACATAACACGCCAGATTAGACACCCGGTTTCACCCAGAGAGTTGTGAATTTGTGGAATTCTCTGCCACAGAAAGCAGTGGAGGCCAATTCACTGGATGCATTTAAAAGAGAGTTAGATGGAGCTCTTGGGGCTAGCGGAATCAATGGATATGGGGAGAAGTCAGGCACGGGTTACTGATTGTGGACGATCAGGCACGAAAACAATGAATGGCGGTGCAGGCTCGAAGGGCCGAATGGCCTCCTCCTGCCCCTATTTTCTATGTTTCTATGTTATGACATGGATCCTCTTCGCCAAAGGTCATGACTTCCTCGAAATGTCAAATAATCAGCTTCACAGATTTAGACTTTAGAGATACAGCGTGGAGACAGGCCCTTCTGCCCACTGAGCCCGTGCTGACCAGCGATCACCCCGGTACACGATTAGCTTACAAACCTCCATGTCTTTGGACGGCGGGAGTATACCGGAGCGCCCGGAAAAAAACCCACGCAGTCACAGGGAGAATGTACGAGCATCATACTGACAGCACCTGTAGTCGGGATCGAACCTGCGTCTCTGGTGCAGTAAGGCTGCAACTCTACCCGCTGCACTACAATGCTGTTATTATTTGCCATCTTGATCCCAGATCTTTATTTACATTCCCAGCTTTTGAACATGGGTGCAGAGAGGATTTACGGATCGGATTGGAGAGCCTGATCTATAAGGAGAGGTTGAGCAGGCTAGGAGTCTATTCCTTGGAGCACAGGAGGATGAGGGGTGATCTTATAGAAGTGTACAAAATCATGAAAGGAATAGATCGGGTAAACACACAGAGTCCATTGCCCAGAGTAGGGGGATCAAGAACCAGAGAAGTTAGTTGAGACAGGTGATATCGCAATGTTTAAGAAACATTTAGACAGGTACATGGATAGGACATGTTTTGAGGGATATGGGCCAAATGCAAGGCAGAAGGTATGTGTGTATATGAGACATGTTGGGCTGAAAGGCCTGTTTCCATGCTGTGTGACTAAATGTGTATCTGCTCATCATTCTGGGTGTTTTCACAAGTTTAGCAATAACCTCAAGGTAACTACCTAAATACAGATAAGGGGTACAAAATAACCTATTTGATCATGGATATGACCACAAGGCCTAATGGCTAATGACCAGGAGCAGAGTGCGGCAACCATTTGCTCTTCTCTTTTATCTTGAGACCCAGAAGGAAATTGAGGTTCATTTGTCTTGTCCTGTCTGGACAAAAGAGAATGATTGATTAGAAGCCTTAGCGATCTTTCTGCTGCACCACACCGTGATATTTACATTAATTAACCTATTGCAGGGAATTTCAGCTGTAGAATCTTTGTCACAAATTTTTATGCTCTTTTAAGTAAAATTACATTTATTCCAATGGGCTTCCAAGTTCTCCTGGATACTTTCTAAGAAGCCTGCCAGTTAGAACCTCAAATTATATTTTTTATTTTGTACAGTTTAATAGGAAACATAGAAACATAGAAAATAGGTGCAGGAGGAGGCCATTCGGCCCTTCGAGCCAGCACCGCCATTCATTGTGATCATGGCTGATCGTCCCCTATCAATAACCCGTGCCTGCCTTCTCCCCATATCCCTTGACTCCACTAGCCCCTAGAGCTCTATCTAACGCTCTCTCAAATCCATCCAGTGACTTGGCCTCCACTGCCCTCTGTGGCAGGGAATTCCATAAATTCACAACTCTCTGGGTGGAAACGTTTTTTCTCACCTCAGTCTTAAATGACCTCCCCTTTATTGTAAGACTGTGGCCCCTGGTTCTGGACTCGCCCAACACTCGCCAGAATACTGTATAATTGTAAGAATTGGAGCAATGTTAGAGTGTTTTTCTTTTCTAACTGGATATTTTCACATTTGGATCAATGTAAAATTGTTACAAGTTTTCAAACTAACTAAATTTCCAAAACATTTGCCATCAGGAAAATGACTAAGGTTAACATTGAGTGTTAATGCAGTGAAGCTCGCAATAGCGCAATTGGGCATTAAGCATTGCACAGAAAATATGAGGGCAGCATGGTGGCACAGCGGAAGAGTTGCTGCCTTACAGCGCCAGAGACCCGGGTTCAATCCTGAATATGGGTACTGTCCATACGGAGTTTGTATGTTCTCCCTGTGACTACGTAGGTTTTCTCCGGGTGCTCCGATTTTCTCCACCACTACAAAGATGTACAGGTTTGTAGGTTAATTAGCTTGGTATAATTGTAAATTGTTCCTAGTGTGTGTAGGCTAGTGTTAGTGTGCAGGGATTGCTGTTTGGCATGGATTGCTGTGGGCCAAATGACCTTGCGGTTTCCACGCTGTATCTCTAAACTAAATGAAACTAATTGACAGTGACTGTTTTTGATACAACTGAGCCGTTCATTTATGCTTTAATAGTGCAAGTATATATTCAGCAGTTGGTAAAAATACACTGGCAGAAAGTTTTCATGTATTTTTTCATTTGCATACGAACTATACAATAATTGGCCCTGGAGCATATTTTTTTCATCGTTCTGCTACAAGATAAGTCGTTGTTCTGCAAAACTGCTACTAGGTTCAAGAGGCAACCGAGTCTATTATTTGCAGAGTTACTTGTTCAGACTACAGATGAGGTAAAATGGTAATCACATCAGAATTTGATTAATGCAGAGAGAGCACATTAGTAAGGTAGAGCCAAGGAACTTCACCTATAACAATCATTCATTACTCACTCCTTTCATAGTTTGTCTTTTGAGCTAGGGGGGGAAATATGAAGTAGCAAGGAAATAGCCCTTCCCATATTATAATTTAAAATGTTTATTAAACCAAAATCAACGTCCAGCTTTGCACCAGTTGGTGTCCTTTTAAATTATAAATGGCCTACAATCACTGTTGTGGCATTGCTAGCTAATTTTGTGGTATTGTGATATGAAGTGTATAATTCCCCAATTGAACCAAGTTCTTTTCAGATATCCAGGCAAACTAATCAGCAAAATGGAAATTGCAGTTAAGTATGCAGGTTCTTCAAAGTTAATTGCCACAAGTTGACCATTGATAGAAACTTCCAACTAGTTCACTAATTGAATGCATGTGGAGTTTTTTTTTGCTGAACTTCACACATCGGGTTTGTCCTTTATTTGTAACTTGAACCTCTGTCTTTGGAGTTCCATCTTGTAAGGTGTCCTTGAGATGTCTGAAAGGCGCCCATTAAATAAAATTTATTATTATTATTATTATCTCACAGCGGTAACCGACTGATTAAAAGTCATTATGTCAGGACTGTCTTATGAAGAAAGACTGGATAGACTTGGTTTATACTCTCTAGAATTTAGGAGATTGAGAGGGGATCTTATAGAAACTTACAAAATTCTTAAGGGGTTGGACAGGCTAGATGCAGGAAGATTGCTCCCGATGTTGGGGAAGTCCAGGACAAGGGGTCACAGCTTAAGGATAAGGGGGAAATCCTTTAAAACCGAGATGAGAAGAACTTTTTTCACACAGAGAGTGGTGAATCTCTGGAACTCCCTGCCACAGAGGGTAGTCGAGGCCAGTTCATTGGCTATATTTAAGAGGGAGTTAGATGTGGCCCTTGTGGCTAAGGGGATCAGAGGGTATGGAGAGAAGGCAGGTACGGGATACTGAGTTGGATGATCAGCCATGATCATATTGAATGGCGGTGCAGGCTCGAAGGGCCGAATGGCCTACTCCTGCACCTAATTTCTATGTTTCTATGTTTCTATTAGGAAGGTGCTATTTAGTTATATTAGCTGCAGGTTTCTGAAATATTGTTAATACACCAAGCATGTAATATGACTCTCTGACATAGCAGTAATTATGTTCATTTGCGTGCTTAAAAAGATTTTCAAAGAGACATGAAATGCAACTTTTTAAAGGTTGTCATGGTTTTTATCAGAATGTGACGTGTAAAACTGAGTTCAGTTTGGTGTTTAGTTTAGAAATACCACGTGGAAACAAGCCCTTCAGTCCACCGAGTCCGCGCCGACCAGCGATTCACGCACACGCACACTATCCTGCACACACCAGGGACAATTTACAATTTGTCGAACTCTCAGCGCATGGTGTATTTTGTGGAACTCACAGTCCCTTGGGAGGATGCTGTGCAGGAAGCCTTCGAAAGAAAGAAACTGTGATATACAGTGCTTGCAGCGGAGGCAGAACAGCAGGGCTGGAGAGCTAAGATCTGCCTGGTAGAAGTTGGATGTCGAGGATTTGTGGCAACATCTACCTTAAGACTGATGAAGGACCTGGGGATCAGCAGACAAGCCCTACGCCAGGCCATCACAGAAACATCACGGGTGGCAGAGCGAAGTAACCAGTGGCTCTGGCTGAAGAGGAAAGACCCCATTTGGTCTCCCAAATAACAGACTAGACAGATGCAGAGGGGGTGGGTCTGGGACGCCAGAATGCACCGCTGAGCCTACTGGAGACGTTGTGGGTTCAATCAGCGAAACAGCGATGAAAGTAGGTGCCCACTTGATAACCCCAATGATGTGTCTGCCTAGCCTTTCTCAACATCGGAGGAGCATAAATGAGTGCATAAGGCTCCCATCACCACCGGGAGCAAGTTGGCATTTGGCACTTTGGATTTTCAACATCTGATCCTGTGTATTTGGAAACAGAAATACAGCGTGGAAACAAGCCCTTCAGTCCACCGAGTCTGAGTGAAATCACAGTGAAAGGCACTTTTTCTGGACTTTTCCTGGCCTGGCACGGGCCTTTTGGGCCAAAATGCTCCTCCTGGGTTAATTCAGGCATTTGGGGGCAAAAGGGACTGGTTTCTCGGCTAATAGGGGCCTTGTGGGCCGAAATTAGCGGTTTCAGGCAGGCCAAACAACTCATTTCATTTCATTTCCAATTGCATTGCAGTTTCAAGCACAGGGCAGGCCGAATAGCTCATTGCATTTTCATTTCACCTCCAATGCCATTGCTGTTTCAAGCACAGGGCAGGCTCAAGCCAAACAGTTCATTGCATTTTCACTTTATTTCCATTCCCATTGCACTTTCAAGCACAGGGCAGGCCCAAGCCAAACAGTTTATTGCATTTTTACTTCATTGCCATTGCCATTGCAGTTTCAAGCACAGGGCAGGCCAAACAACTCATTTCATTTTCATGAAGGGCTAACAAATCATTTATTCAAGTACAGTGCATACTCACAGTTTTCCGTAGCTTCCCAGCTCAGACAGAGAGTCGTGACCTCTCCCTCGCCATCTTGCAAACAGACTGAGCTACGCCCACACTTCCGGGTTTTATACTCTCTCCACCATCCCACCGGAAGGGGCTGACCTTCATGGTGGTGATTGACAGGAGAAAGTGTCTCAAGATTTTTTAAACACTAATAAGTCTTTTATTTTTCATCAATGGGAAAAATCCTCGGGGCCTGCGCAGTGGCGGAGGACTCTGAGTAAGATGGCCAAAAAATCACAGCCATATGTGGTAGCGTTTTTTCTAAAATCAAAGCACAGTGCAAACAGGAAGTGGTCAAGATGAGACTTTTAATTACATAGGTGTTGACGTTTTATCCTGTAACCAGCCCCAAACAAAACGGTGTACCTTTCGAAAGGAAATGAGGAGCAATTTCTTTAGTCAGAGGGTGGTGAATTGATTGCCACAGATGGCTGCGGAGCCAAGACATTGGGTAGTTTTAAGGCGGAGTTTGGCAGATTCTTGATTAGTAAGGATGTCAAGGGTTATGTGGAGAAGACAGGAAAATAGGGGCTGAGAGGGAGAGATAGATCAGTCATGATTGAGCGACAATGTAGACTCGATGGGTCGAGTGATCTAATTCTGCTCCTATGGCAAATGAATTTACCAACTTTCTCCACATGGAAGACTCTGAACAGAAGATGTCTTTACATAGTGGTGATCTCTTGTGGTAGTATGTGTGTTGCATGGTGTGCAGTCAGGTGCATGGGTAGTGGCTGTGGTTAAAGCAGCAAATATATGTTCATGTCTATGTACCGACTCACTAGAGTGAGTTCCTCTGGGAGAGTGAAACCCATCTAGGTTTTTGGTCCGCATTGAAATGTAATGGCAAATCATGCATTCTCTGAATCATGTCTTTCAGTGATGAACAGACACAAAATGTGGACGGAATTTTGAGTATTTGTCATTTGGGCATTCCAGCCATGGCTCACACATAAATGTGAGGTTATGTGGATAAATGTGAGGTTGTCCACTTTGGTGGCAAAAACAGGAAAGTAGACTATTATCTGAATGGTGGCCGATTAGGAAAAGGGGAGATGCAACGAGACCTGGGTGTCATGGTACACCAGTCATTGAAAGTAGGCATGCAGGTGCAGCAGGCAGTGAAGAAAGTGAATGGTATGTTAGCACTCATAGCAAAAGGATTTGAGTATAAGAGCAGGGAGGTTCTACTGCAGTTGTACAGGGTCTTGGTGAGACCACACCTGGAGTATTGCGTACAGTTTTGGTCTCCTAATCTGAGGAAAGATATTCTTGCCATAGAGGGAGTACAGAGAAGGTTCACCAGACTGATTCCTGGGATGTCAGGACTTTCATATGAAGAAAGACTGGATAGACTCGGCTTGTACACGCTAGAATTTAGAAGATTGAGGGGGGATCTTATAGAAACCTACAAAATTCTTAAGGGGTTGGACAGGCTAGATGCAGGAAGATTATTCCCGATGTTGGGGAAGTCCAGAACTAGGGGTCACAGTTTAAGGATAAGAGGGAAGTCTTTTAGGACCGAGATGAGGAAATCATTTTTTACACAGAGAGTGGTGAATCTGTGGAATTCTCTGCCACAGAAGGTAGTTGAGGCCAGTTCATTGGCTATATTTAAGAGGGAGTTAGATGTGGCCCTTGTCGCTAAAGGGATCAGGGGGTATGGAGAGAAGGCAGGGATGGGATACTGAGTTGGATAATCAGCCATGATCATATTGAATGGCGGTGCAGGCTCGAATTGCCGAATGGCCTACTCCTGCACCTATTTTCTATGTTTCTATGTTTCTACTGAAGCTTGAGCTAGAATGATCAATTCCTTCTATAATACTTGACAGTGTGTGTGGAAGTCTATGATTACTATAACACCATTTAAAAGGCATTTGGGCCGATAAATGGTTAAGAGGGCAAATGAGGCTAGTACAGAGGGAGCATCTTGGTTAGGTTGAGCCAAATGCCCTGTTTCCATGCTGTATGACTATATAATTCTTGCCAGCGCATGGTTTATTTCTTGCCGCTTTCCAATGGTTATTCTCTTTTTGAAGATCCCTGAGTATATAATCTGTATCTATCTGAGCAGTGTGAGTAGAGGTTGTGTCCTCACACATTCCAGGTGGCCCAGCCGCTGAGAGGACTCTCCCGACGCCGGGGCAAGATCACCCGGTGAGAACGGCCAGGAACATCGGGCCTCCGTAGAGGCAATTGCGGTGGCCTCAATAGGCCTGACTTTGGGGTGAACTTGGGGTGGGGACTGGACATTGTGCCTTCCCCCACAGCGTTAATCCATTGTGGGGGGATGATTTTTTTTTGTCTGTAATGTAATCCTGTTAGTCTTTGTCCAAGATGGCTGCCGTGAAGAGAGAGTGGACGCTGGCGCGCTTTGGCTGCCGCTGCTCTCTCTTCACATTGTGCTTTTGATTTTCTGTTTTTGGACTGAATTCTGTTTTTAGTTTGTGTCTCTGTGATGTCTTTATTATTTATTTTACTCTGATTATATGTTTATATTCCTGTTAATCTATGTAAGGTGTCCTTGAGATGTCTGAAAGGCGCCCAATAAATAAAATTTATTATTATTATTATTATTATCTACTTTCTATTGTTGTCTTATCAGATGTTGATAGTGTAGATCTGCTGGGTAGTAGCAGCGATCAGGGCCAAGATTGATGAGAATTTTGGTTTGGTAACTAGATCGACCACAACAGTGATCAGATCATTAAAAGGGCAACACAGCTGGTAGAGCTGCTGCCTCACAACGCCAGAGACAAAGGTTAGATTCTGACTTTGCGTGCAGTCTGTGTGGAGTTTTCATGTTCTCCCTGTGACCGCGTGGGTTTTCTCCGAGTGCTCCAGTTTCCTCCCTCATCCAAAAGACCTGCTGGGTTGGTAGGTTAATCGGCCTCTGTAAACTGTACCTAGTGTGTAGGGAATGGACGCAAAAGTGGGATAGCATAGATTTAGTTTGACCGAGTGACCGATGGTTGGCATGGACTCGGTGGGCCGAAGAGCCTCTTTCCACGCTGTATCTTTCAATCAGTAAATCTATCAATCAATAAAGGCCCCAAAATGAACAGACTATCTCACAATGTGGTGAAGAGTTCACTGCATTTGTCATACACCCAGGCCAGATTAGCTAAAGATAGACACAAAGTGTAAATCAATGGGTCAGGCAGCGTCTCTGGAGAAAAGTAATACGTGACGTTTCTGGTCGAGATTTTTCTTCAGGCTGGATATTAGAATTCTTGAAGAACATTATGAGCAAGACAGATTCCATGATCATTTTATGATTTGATCGCCATTACTGATGTTAGGTTTTTTTATTTCAAATTACTTCATTTGCTTGAATTCATATGCCCAGCTGATTTGGTTGGAATCAAATTAATATCTCAGGATTAATATCTCGGCTAATCGAGTATTTAACTGCTATGTGGCTGGAGCTGAGCTCTTTTTGTTGACTTTATTAAATATTCTAAATGTAATAAGAATACTTAATAGATGAAGATATATGGTAGGAATGTTTTTTTTATTTAACTTGCCTGGAGAATGTACATTTTTTGTTTTTTGTTTAACTCATCAAATCCATGTGCAGCACAGTGGCATAGTGGTGGAGTTGCTGCATTACAGTAGCAATGTTACAAAATTTTGAGATTTTAAAAATCAAGTCTGTAATTTATCCCATCAGATAAAGCATAAAAATAAGTTTAATTTGACACATAATTCGCTTTCATATCTCAAGTATTTAAAAAGTTATGGCCATTTTCATACTCGGAAATGAGCATCTTGTTCCCTATTGATTTTCTATGGACATAACAAAAAAGTTGTGATCGTGAACAGTCAAAAGCCCATAACTTTCTTAAAAATTAAGAGAACTGAATGAAATTTTCAGTTATCATAGATTGAAGCATTCTGAAACAAATATAAAATAATCTTACTTGGATGACCTGAAATTAAAGCATATAATTAGTTAGTTACCTAATTGTAGCTAATTTCAGACTTCAATTACTAGATCTAAACATCTATCCATTTCTTAATAAATGATTAACATTTTTAAATAGCCTAAATGTCCAAATAATATTCACAAATAATTCACAATAAAACATGATTTTTAAATCTCATTTACATTAATTTATAGGCCAAATGGAAGGAATTTAGTGTTCAATTGCTGTAAATAAATGCCCATTTAAATCAGCTTTCCATTGGGTCCCTGTGGAACGCGCTGGTTTAGAACGTTCACATTGCGGTAGATTTGTGCCCCAAATGCCCAGAAAAATACTGCGCGATATAATGGGGCCAAAATGAGCTACTCGCAATAGTAAACTTTGTATAACGGGATCTTTAGAAGCCCTTTTTAATGTAAAAATATACAACCTACCTTCAGCTGTCTGCTTTATGAGACCCTGCGGTTGCTGGCGGTCTCGGGTTTAGAGATTGATTTTTAAACTACTATAACTATTATTCAAGGCCTTTAAACCTAATAATAGCTTTTGCGACGGGGTCTTCCAGCGATTTTTCGTTAATAATTAACTAGGCTGAACATCTTCGATTTGAACAGCCTAGAGAAAATCGCGTTTTAAACCCGCCCCCTCTAAACGGCGCCAAAATCGCGCACACCCGTAGCGGCAGATTTTCAAAGACGCTTCAGGTAGGCTTTGCAACATACCTACTTACAGCACCAAATAACCAAGTTCGATCCTGCCTACGGGTGCTGGCTGTACGGAGTTTGTACTTTCTCTCCGTGACCTGCGTGGGTTTTCACCGGGTGCTTTTGGTCTCCTAATCTGAGGAAAGACATTCTTGCCATAGAGGGAGTACAGAGAAGGTTCACCAGACTGATTCCTGGGATGGCAGGACTTTCATATGAAGAAAGACTGGATAGACTTGGCTTGTACTCGCTGCAATTTAGAAGATTGAGGGGGGATCTTATAGAAACTTACAAAATGCTTAAGGGGTTGGACAGGCTAGATGCAAGAAGATTGTTCCCGATGTTGGGGAAGTCCAGAACAAGGGGTCACAATTTAAGGATAAGGGGGAAGTCTTTTAGGACCGAGATGAGAAAAAAAAAATCACACACAGAGAGTGGTGAATCTGTGGTATTCTCTGCCACAGAAGGTAGTTGAGGCCAGTTCATTGGCTATATTTAAGAGGGAGTTAGATGTGGCCCTTGTGGCTAAAGGGATCAGGGGGTATGGAGAGAAGGCAGGTACAGGATACTGAGTTGGATGATCAGCCATGATCATATTGAATGGCGGTACAGGCTCGAAGGGCCGAATGGCCTCTACTCCTGCACCTATTTTCTATGCTTCTATGTTTCTATGTTTTGCTCGCACATCCAAAGACTTTTGTGGGTTAATTGGCTTCTGCAAATTGTCCCTAGTGTGTGTAGGACAGTGCTAGTGTACCTGATGATTGCTGGCTGGTGTGGACCTGGCTGGTGTGGACCTGGCTGGTGTGGACCTGGCTGGTGATTGCTGGCTGGTGTGGACCTGGCTGGTGTGGACTCGGTGGGTGGTTTCCACGCTGTACCTCTAAAATCTAAAGTAAAGTCTAAAACTCCCCCAGGTGATGCCTACAATAGTGCTATGTGAAAAATTCATTTTCAGCATCCTTGATCAGATACATTGCACTTTTTATTAAGTCACAGAACAGAGATTGTATTACCCTGATTTCCCCTGAAACCTTGCAGTTGGCAGAGCCTGCACTCAAACTGCACTCTTTGTCTTTATCGAGTTCAGTGAATCGCTCTGACCTCAAATATCATCCCACATTAATTGCTTTTCCCATGAAGATTGAGGTCACAGTCACCCTCGGCTTCCTGGCCTCGGGATCACTCTGGGCTCCTGCTGTGGATCGCCATCATATCCCGCAGTTTGATGCTCGCTGCTCCCTCGGGAGAGGAGACTTCATCTATTTTCCATCAGCTCACAGGTGGAAACGAGTATTTTGTTCTGCTTCGTAAGGCTTCCCTAAAGCGCAGGAGTGCAGCGAATAGATTTGTATCTTAGAGAGTCATCCTGATACAGTGTGGAAACAGGCCCTTCAGCCCAACTTGCCCACACCGGCCAACATGCCCTCCCTACACTAGTCCCACCTGCCAGCGTTTGGTCCATGTCCCTCCAAACTTGGCCTATCCATGTACCTGTCTAACTGTTACTTAAAATGTCGTTCCAAGTCATGTCTGAAGAAGGGTGCCGACCTGCAATGACACCTGTCCATTTTCTCCACAGATAATAATAATAATAATTAATTTTATTTAATGGGTGCCTTTCAGACATCTCAAGGACACCTTACATAGTAATCGGAATAAAAACATATAATCGGAATAGAACAGGTAAAAAATACATCACAGAGACACAAATTAAAAACAGAATTCAATCCAAAAACAGAAAATCATAAACACAGTGTGAAGGGAGAGCAGCGGCAGCCAAAGCGCGCCAGCGTCCACTCTCTCTTCACGGCAGCCATCTTGGACACAGACCTACAGGACTACAATTAGACAAAAAAATCATCCCCCCACAGTGGATAGCACTGTGGAGGAAGGCACAATGCCCAGTCCCCACCCCATGTTCACCCCAAAGTCAGGCCTATTGAGGCCACCGCAATTACCTCTACGGAGGCCCGATGTCCCTGGCCGTTCTCACCGGGTGGTCTTGCCCCGGCGTTGGGAGAGTCCTTTCGGCGGCTGGGCCACCTGGAACGGCCGCTTCCTGGTTGGAGCCCGCGGCTGCCGAAGCCGACAAGGCCGCGCCGGTTTGGAGCTCCCAGGCTCCCGATGATAAAGTCGGCGCCGCCTCTCCGCACCGCCGCCTCTCCGCACTGCCGCCTCTCCGCTCCGCAGACCCGCAGCCCGGAGATGTTGCTCTCGGCGGTCCAGCTCGCCAGAGCTCCAGCGCGTCGCTCCAGCGCGGCGACCCAGGCAAGGCATCGCCCGCTCCACTCCGCTCCGCTCCAGCGCTCCAACACTGTGCCGCCGCCGAGGCCGAGGTGCTGGGCTGTCCCCGCCAGGAAACGGCGCTCCAAGCCCGCAGGTAGGCCACGAGGACGGGTCGACGGGCAGCCCGGAGAAAAGGCTGCCTCACCGACCAGGTAGGGACCTAGAAATAAAGTTACACCTACCCCCCCACATTAAAAGACCATATCCCCTACAAACAAAAAAACAGGACTCACTAAAAACTATTAAAAAAAACGAATTTAAAACGGACGGCTGCTGGCTAGATGACCAAGATGACCAAGATGGCTCCTCCTCCGACCTGATACTGCCTGACCCACTGAGTTCTGCCATTCATTCATGGCTGTGGAGGCCAGGGCCGGTGCTAGGAATTGCGGGGCCCAATTAGAAAACTGATGGCGGGGCCCCTACTCTAGAAAAGTAAAAATTTATGTATGTTTATATTTCGTGTAGTTTCGGGAATTTTAAGGCAAGCTGGTTGGTGATTGGATGCAACCCCCTTAGAGACAACGTTTGATTGGCCGCCAAATAAATTTGTCAAATCTGTAACAAAAATCGCTGGTCGGTGCGAACTCAGTGGACTATCTGGTTGTATCTCTAAACTAATCTGGTTGTATCTCCAAACTAATCTATGTATCTCCAAACTGATCTGGTTGTATCTCCAAACTAATCTATGTATCTCCAAACTGATCTGGTTGTATCTCCAAACTAATCTATGTATCTCCAAACTGATCTGGTTGTATCAACCAGACTATCTGGTGGTATCTCCAAACTAAACAGTATAACATGCAGGTACATTCATTTAAAATTAAATTCAGTGATTATTTCACATGATTTCTCACTGTGTAAAGCTCAATATCTGACCAATTTCTGTTTAACACGTTTGGTCTGCCGTGAGCATTTTTCGTTGCATCTCGTTGCATCTCCCCTTTTCCTAATCGGCCACAATTTAGATAATAGTCTACTTTCCTGTTTTTGCCACCAAAGTGGATAACCTCACATTTATCCACATTATACTGCATCTCCCATGCATTTGCCCACTCACCCAGCCTATCCAAGTCACCTTGCAGCCTCCTAGTTTAGAGGGGTTTAAACGGTTTAGAGATGTTTAGAGGGCTTCAGATGGGTTCAGGTGTGTTTACAATTGTTTAGAGGGGAATAGAGGGAAATAGGGGGTTTAGACGTGTTCAGAGGGTCCCAGAGGGGTTTAGAGACGTTATAAGCCCCCCGTGAGAAATTGTAATTCTCTGAAATTGAAGATAGACATAAAGCTGGAGTAACTCAGCAGGACAGGCAGCGCAGCGACTCTGGAGAGAAGACCCTTCTTCAGACCGAACTGAACTTGCGTCGGTGAGAGTACTTGTGATTGTCTGAAGAAGGGTCTCGACCAGAAACACAACCCTCTCCCCAGAGCCGCTGCCCGTCCCGCTGAGCCACCTTCAACTTCAGAGCCAAACAAAAAACATAGAGTGCTGGAGGAACTCAGCGGGCCAGGCGAATGCCTCACCCGCTGAGTTTCTCCAGCATTTTTGTCTACCGCTAAACATCAATGATTCCGGGAATGCTGAGGGGACAGGGTGATAGAGAGGGAGTGGGAGAGCTAGAGAGAGACAATATGGGGAGCGGGAGAGAGAGCGCAAGAGAAAGAGGGAGGGAGGGAGTGAGCAAAAGACAGAGAGACACAACCAAAGATCCGCTATAAGATCTTTGGACACAACGTGGGTCGGTAGGTGAATGACAAACCTGCACACCAGGAAGAAGCCCCTTCTCGCGGTCCGGGGCCCTCACTCATGATGGTGAGTTAAATGAAATTTTCAACGTGTCATCGATCTACATTCCTCAGTAAATGTAATTGTGTTTTAAACAAGTATTAATGACGCCGCGTGAATTTTATTCAAAGGAACACGGCGTCATTAATACTTGTTCAAAACACTATAACATTTACTGAGGAATGTGGATAGATGCAGATTCATGACATCGCATAACAAGGTGTTAAGTACTTACCGTTAAGAAGTGCTAACAGCACTAGTTAACAAATCGTTTGTGTATGATGGCCGTGCAGCGGTTGTTATACATGTTCGTTTAAAAAAAATCCGGATGGCGAATTAAAAAAAAATCTTTATTTAACAAAGAGAATTCGTATTTCCGTACGAAATACTGAACATTAGTGCGGGGCCCTGCTTAGGCGCGGGGCCCAATTGGGAGCAATCGGTCAAATCGGCTTAACGCCGGCCCTGGTGGAGGCCATGTCAGTGGATATTTTTAAGGCAGAGATAGATTCTTGATTAGTACAGGTGTCAGAGGTTATGGGGAGAAAGCAGGAGAATTGTATTAGGAGAGAGAGAGAGATCAGCCATTATTGAATGGCAGAGTAGGCTGGATGGGCCGAATGGCCTAATTCTACTCCTATCACTAATGACCTGATGTCCAAAATGCTGGAGCAACTAAGCAGGTGAGGCAGCATCGCTGGAACATGGATAGGTGACGTTTCGAGCCGCGACCAATCTGCCCTATGATCACGGCTCCCTTAGGAATCTGATTCCCCAGGAATGTACACCACTTCTTACCCCAACCCCTGTCAGAGACCTGAGTTCAATCCTGACCATGGGTGCTGCCTGTATGAAGTTTGTACGTTCTCCCCGTGACCTGCGTGTGCTTTCTCCGAGATCTCCAGTTTCTTTCCACACTCCAAACACGTACAGGTTTGTAGGTTAATTAGCTTGGTATAATTGTAGATTGTCCCTAGTGTGTAGGATAGTGTATGTGTGCGGGGATCGCTTGTCGGCGCAGACTCGATGGGCCGAAGAGCCTGATTCCACACTGTATCTCTAAACTAAACTAAACTAATCCGAATGCTCAGAAATCCAGATAGTTTCGTATCTGACTCTCTTGTCTGGAATGTAAGCCAGGGAAGTGGATAAAATAGTCATGGCTGGGGTTCACACTGTGGGACAGGGGCACAACTGGAGTCAGGGTTGGGGTACAGAACACCAGTGGTGAGGAAGAGAGATGCAAAATGCTGGAGTAACTCAGCGGGTCAGGCAACATCTCTGGAGAAAAGGCATAGGTGACATTTCGGGTCAGAACCCTTGTTCAGCCTGAAGCCTGGAGCAATTTACTCAGGATTGTTGAGTTTGTATCTTTTATCCTATTGTGCCATTTGCAAAGCAGTGCAGAAAGCTACAAAATGCAAATGAGCCAAGAATCCAGGTTCCGACCTCAAATGTCACCTATTTTGACAAGGTCCCACATAGGAGATTAGTGGGCAAAATTAGAGCACATGGTATTGGGGGTAGGGTGCTGACATGGATAGAAAATTGGGTTGGCAGACAGGAAACAAGGGGTAGGAATTAACGGGTCAGTTTCAGAATGGCACAAGGCTCGGTACCCCACTAGTCGGTACCGCAGCTATTTACAATGTACATTAATGATTTGGATGAAGGGATTAAAAGTAACATTAGCAAATTTGCAGATGACACAAAGCTGGGTGGCAGTGTGAACTGTGAGGAGGATGCTATGAGGATGCAGGGTGACTTGGACAGGTTGGGTGCATGGGCAGATGCATGGCAGATGCAGTTTAATGTGGATGAATGTGAGGTTATCCACTTTGGTGGCAAAAACAGGAAGGCAGATTATTAACTAAATGGTGTCAAATTGGGAAAAGGGGAAGTACAACGAGATCTGGGGATCCTTGTTCATCAGTCAATGAAAGTAAACATGCTGGTAGGTACTGCAGGCAGTGAAGGAAACGAATGGCATGTTGGCCTTCATAACAAGAGGAGTTGTGTATAGGAGCAAAGATGTTCCTATCCACCACAAAGTCCTGCATTTGTACAGGGCCCTAGTGAGACCACACCTGGAGCATTGTGTGCAGTTTTGGTCTCCAAACTTGAGGAAGGACATTCTTACAATTGAGAGAGTGCAGCGTAGGTTCATGAGGTTCATTCCCAGAATGGAGATGAGGAAAAACTTCACGCAGAGAGTTGTGAGTGTGTGGAATTCACTGCCGCAGAAGGCGGTGGAGGCTGGTTCTCTGGATGCTTTCAAGTGAGAGTTAGATGGAGCTCTTAGGGATAGCGGAGTCAGGGGATATGGGGAGAAGGCAGGAACGGGGTACTGATTGTGGATGTTCAGCCATGATCACATTGAATGGCAGTGCTGGTTTGAGGGGCCGAATGGCCTACTCCTGCACCTATTGTTTATTTTCTATTCCTTCTCTCCAGTGATTCTGCCTGACCCATTGAGTTATTCCAGCCTTTTGTGTCTATCCTCGGTATAAACCAGCATCAGTGGTTCCAGCAAAGGTGAGGAATGTGGGTAAATAGGTATCCAGAACTGGGATCAGAAGTTTAACCTCATGGGAATCACTGGGGAATTTATTATACTCCTGAGTAATAAAACAAATGATGTGTTTGGCTAGTAATTGGAGTAGCATCCATAAGTCGAGTCTAGCTCCACCAAACTCCTTTAAGAGCTGCCTACAAACTTTTATTCCAATGTAACAATTGAAAGAAACATGTAAAGCATCAACAGGGAGGGTCATGTTGAAACCAACATATTCAGTTTTAAGTCTTTGAACCTTGGTACAAATCTGGATTACAACTTTTTGTTTCCTGGATAAGAAAGTGCATCAGTCAGCTTACCTAGTAAGTGGTTAAGCAGTGACATTCAGGGAAAGACCCATACCTGATCTCTGCTTAGTGCTATGTTATCTGTTTTCAATCAATATTAATTTGGGAGACCCTGGTTCATTTCAGCATGGGGGGAATGGGGATGGGGGAAAACCACTTGTGTGCAGATGTCAGGAAAGAATGGATTCTGGCATAGTTATGGTGCGTCTCTGATTGTACAGCATATCGATATGAGCATGATCACCTTCACCTATATAGGGCTCTGGTGAGACCACATCTGGAGTATTGTGTACAGTTTTGGTCTCCTAATTTGAGGAAGGACATCCTTGTGATTGAGGCAGTGCAGCATAGGTTCACGAGATTGATCCCTGGGATGGCGGGACTGCCATATGAGGAAAGATTGAAAAGACTAGGCTTGTATTCACTGGAGTTTAGAAGGATGAGGGGGTTCTTATAGAAACATATAAAATTATAAAAGGACTGGACAAGCTAGATGCAGGAAGAATGTTCCCAATTTTGGGCGAGTCCAGAACCAGGGGCCACAGTCTTAGAATAAAGGGGAGGTAATTTAAGACTGAGGTGAGAAAAAACTTTTTCACCCAGAGAGTTGTGAATTTATGGAATTCCCTGCCACAGAGGGCAGTGGAGGCCAAGTCACTGGATGGATTTAAGAGAGAGTTAGATAGATCTCTAGGGGCTAGTGGAGTCAAGGGATATGGGGAGAAGGCAGGCACGGGTTATTGATAGGGGACGATCAGCCATGATCACAATGAATGGCGGTGCTGGCTCGAAGGGCCGAATAACCATATAACCATATAACAATTACAGCACGGAAACAGGCCATCTCGGCCCTACAAGTCCGTGCCGAAAATTTTTTTTCCCTTAGTCCCACCTGCCTGCACTCATACCATAACCCTCCATTCCCTTCTCATCCATATGCCTATCCAATTTATTCTTAAATGATACCAACGAACCTGCCGCCACCACTTCCACTGGAAGCTCATTCCACACCGCTACCACTCTCTGAGTAAAGAAGTTCCCCCTCATGTTACCCCTAAACTTCTGTCCCTTAATTCTGAAGTCATGTCCTCTTGTTTGAATCTTCCCTATTCTCAAAGGGAAAAGCTTGATCACATCAACTCTGTCTATCCCTCTCTTCATTTTAAAGACCTCTATCAAGTCCCCCCTTAACCTTCTGCGCTCCAGAGAATAAAGACCTAACTTATTCAACCTATCTCTGTAACTTAGTTGTTGAAACCCAGGCAACATTCTAGTAAATCTCCTCTGTACTCTCTCTATTTTGTTGACATCCTTCCTATAATTGGGCGACCAAAATTGTACACCATACTCCAGATTTGGTCTCACCAATGCCTTGTACAATTTTAACATTACATCCCAGCTTCTATACTCAATGCTCTGATTTATAAAGGCTAGCATACCAAAAGATTTCTTTACCACCCTATCTATATGAGATTCCACCTTCAAGGAACTATGCACGGTTATTCCCAGATCCCTCTGTTCAACTGTATTCTTCAATTCCCTACCATTTATCATGTACGTCCTATTTTGATTTGTTCTGCCAAGGTGTAACACCTCACATTTATCAGCATTAAATTCCATCTGCCATCTTTCAGCCCATTTTTCCAAATGGCCTAAATCACTCTGTAGACTTTGGAAATCCTCTTCATTATCCACAACACCCCCTATCTTGGTATCATCTGCATACTTACTAATCCAATTTACCACCCCTTCATCCAGATCATTGATGTACATGACAAACAACAAAGGACCCAACACAGATCCCTGAGGCACCCCACTAGTCACCTGCCTCCAACCGACAAACAGCCATCCACCATTACCCTCTGGCTTCTCCCATTCAGCCACTGCTGAATCCATCTTGCTATTCCTGCATTTATACCCAACAGTTTAACCTTCTTAACCAACCTTCCATGAGGAACCTTGTCAAAGGCCTTACTAAAGTCCATATAGACAACATCCACTGCTTTACCCTCGTCAATTTCCCTAGTAACCTCTTCAAAAATTTCAAGAAGATTAGTCAAACATGACCTTCCAGGCACAAATCCATGTTGACTGTTCCTAATCAGACCCTGTTTATCCAGATGCTTATCAAGATACTTAGAGATATATATTATCTCTGTATCTTTTCCATTAATTTGCCCACCACTGAAGTCAAACTAACAGGTCTATAATTGCTAGGTTTACTCTTAGGACCCTTTTTAAACAATGGAACAACATGCGCAGTACGCCAATCCTCGGGGGCTATTCCCGTTTTTAATGACATTTGAAATATTTCTGTCATAGCCCCGGCTATTTCTACACTAACTTCCCTCAATGTCCTAGGGAATATCCTGTCAGGACCTGGAGACTTATCCACTTTTATATTTTTCAAAAGTGTCAGTACTTCTTTTACTTTGAAACTCATAGTATCCATAACTACTCTACTCGTTTCCCTTACCTCACATAATTCAATATCCTTCTCCTTGGTGAATACCGAAGAAAAGAAATTGTTCAATATCTCCCCCATCTCTTTTGGCTCTGCAGATAGCTGCCCACTCTGTTTCTCCAATGGACCAATTTTATCCCTCGTTATCCTTTTGCTATTAATATAGCTGTAGAAACCCTTTGGATTTACTTTCACCTTACTTGCCAAAGCAACCTCATATCTTCCTCCTCCTGCACCTATTTTCTATGTTTCTATGTTTCTAAGCGTTAGCTCTGTTTTGTCTTTCCTGTCTGACCTGCTGCTTCCAGCATTTTTCTGTTTTCACTTCAATTCCCAGCATCGACTGTTTTTTAGTTGCGCATGGATTATACTTTGGACATGGTTGAGAGAGAAGAGTGCATGGACAGACAAATCGAGAAAAGAAATAAAATACTTTTTCTCATGGATTGGCACTATATCTGAAATTGAAGCTCCAATTAAATGTGTGCTTGGCATTCTTAGTGTGTTTGACGATTACATTAAAGTAGGTGGACAGTGAAGGTGGTTATCAAGAGTTACAGTGGGATCTTGACAGCTGGGCAAGCGGGCCGAGGATTGGCAAATGGAGTTTAATTCAAATAAGTGTGAGGTACTTCATTTTGGGAGGTGAAACCAGCCCAGGATATTCAGAGTGAACAGTAGGGCCTTGGGGGATGTTGTAGGGCAGAGGGACCTCGGAATAAAACCACATAGTTCCCTGAAACTGGTGTCACAAGCAGATATGGTGGTGAAAGCGGAATTTGGCACATTGGTCTTTATCAGCCTGGGAAAGTGAGCTATAGACGATGGGAGATTATGTTACTGTTGCACAAGACGATGGTGAGGCCATACTTGGAATAATATGTTCACTATTGGTCACCCTGTTATAGGAAAGTGTGTGGAGAAAATTTACAAGGATGTTGCCAGGACTTAGGAGCCTGAACTATAGAAAAGTTGGGCAGGCTCGGATTTAATACCATTGAGTGCAAGAGGCTGGGTGGTGACTTTATAGAGGTGTATAAAATCATAAAGGGAATAGATTGCGTAATAGGGAAGTGCGGACATGTAGTAAATGCCTACTATGTTCTGTGTGCTGAAGCAAAGCAAGAATTTAATTGTCCTAACTGGGACACATGACAATAAACTCACTTGAACTTGAACTTGATAGTCGATTCTTTTTCCCAGGATAGGAGGATCTGGAACTAGAAGGTATAGGTTTAAGGCTAGAGGAGAAAGATTTAATAGAAACCTGAGGGGCAATTTTATCACACACACAGGGTGGTGGGTATATGGAACACAGCCATCACGAGATGTGGTTGGGGCAGGTACTATGACTACATTTAAAAGACAGTTGGACAGATACATAGATAGAAAAGATTTGGAATGATATGGGCCAAATGGGGGCAAGTAGAACTAACTTCGATGGGGTACCTTGGTTGGCATAGACAAGTTGTGCACTATGCTGTATGACTCAAAAGGTTTCACACACAATAATTTACCTCAACAGCATCACCCAATTTTCTTTCCTCTGTTGTGGTCCCATTTGCACTGCCTCTGCACCTGAGTCACGTGTCCAGTGTATGTGTATGTATCAAGGCAAGAAGTGTGGACATGTATTTGACCATAGACAGCATCTCAACAGAACTCGATCCTGCATGCATCTGAAGTCTTTCCACTTACAGCTTCTGAGTTGAATAAATGGTCACCTAATCTAGACTGGAATCCGAAGGTCACAAATATGGCCTTGGCCGAATTGAACAGATTCTGTATGGAAAACAAATTAGTCGTTACCTTGGCCTTTATTGCTCCATAATACACCAGGTTAAAGATACATCCAGTTAAATAAATAGAAGATAGACACACAGACAGCTGGAGTAACTCAGTGGGTCAGACAGCATCTCTGGAGAAACGCAATAAGTGACATTTCTTCAGACTGAAGAAGTGCCTCAACCCGAAATGCTACCTATTACTTTTCTCCAGAGATGCTGTCTGACCCGCTGAGTTACTCCAGCTGTTTGTGTCTATCTTTGGTTTAAAACGGCATCAGTTCCTTCCGAAACATAATAGAGAGCGCTAATCCCTCAAAAATACTGAAAATGCTATCCTTGTGCTTGTGCAAGTTACAGCTGATACTGTCGGCGATGGGAAATGTCAAACCCTTTCAGTTGCATGTAAACATCAAGCA